>NC_081409.1:373572978-373775478 GCF_030272615.1 Cryptomeria japonica
TTCCTTGCGACCAAATGATACCTCTTGCCAAGAGTAGAACTAGGATGGGCTTGGGATTGTTGCTCAAGACTTTTTGAAGCTTACATAGAGGCATAAAATCTCAGTTTCAATGGGACATTCCCTGTTCATGACTCAGGTGAAGACTCCTCATCATACACATGTTTTATTGGGAGGCAGAAAAGAAGGAATGTTGCGCATGGGTGGGTTGGATGGTGGATGATTTGTAGTATTGACATGATAGACAGTGGATCCAGTTATTTACCTTGGCGCTTGCACAAAGGTTTTCACCAAGGTACTTGTCCATTGCGCCACCAAGTGGTTTTCACTAATGGACGAATTGTTTTTGTGTGCTAAACACCAATGCTAAGCATGCTCTTTCAATGGGGGTATAATTGAGTTCATACCCTACCAGTATACGACTGATGTAGTAAATGACATGTTCTTTCCCTTGATCATTTGTCTGTGCCAATAATGCCCCCAATGCCACTGCAGTAGCGCATATATACAAAATAAGGGGTTTTCCAGGAGCAGGAGGCATCAATACCAGAGGTGATGCTAGATATTCTTTTAGTTTCTCAAAGGCCTTTTGGCATAAGCAGTTCCATTTGAATTTTGTATCCTTGCGCAAGAGGTGTGCAAATGGATGGCACTTATCTGCTAGTTGTGAAATGAAACGCCTAACAGATTGGAGTTTTCCCTGGAGACTGTGCAGTTGTCTGAGAGTTTTTGGTGGAGGCATTTCCATGATAGCTTTTACTTTTGCAAGATCGACCTCAATGCCTCTGCGGGAAACAATGAATCTTAATAGTTTTCCCGATGTGACTCCAAACACACACTTTTTTGGATTCAGCCGTAGTTTGTATTTTTCTAATCTTTCAAAGATCTGCTTTAGAATGGGAATGTGTTCTTGTCTTGTCTTAGATTTGCCTAGCAGATCATCCACATAGTCCTCCATAATTTTGTGTAAGAGGTCATGAAAAATTGTTGTCATTGCACGTTGATATGTAGCTCCAGCATTTTTAAGACCAAAAGGCATGACCCGATAACAGAAAGTCCCCCATGGTGTTGTGAATGCAGTTTTACGCTGATCCTCATCTGCAATCCTGATTTGGTTGTATCCAGAGAATCCATCCATAAGCGACAGCATCTCATGTCCTGTTGTAAGGTCCACAATCATATCTATGTTTGGGAGTGGGAAATCATCTTTAGGACAAGCTATATTTAGATCTCGGAAATCTGTGTAGATGCGGATGCCCCTAGTAGGTTTGCCAATAGGTACAATGTTGGAGACCCATTCAGCATAATCTATTGGTTTGATAAATTCTGCGTCTAACATCTTTTGGAGTTCTGCCTTGACCAGGAGTGCAATATGTGGGTGCATTTTGCACAATTTTTGTTTTACAGGTTTTGCATCTGGGCAAACGGCGAGATTGTGAACCACCAAGGCAGGATCCAACCCTGGCATATCGGAATAGGACCATGCAAAATTGATTTTTACCTCTGTAAGGAAGTTGATGAAGTCTTGTTTCTCTATTTTTGTGAGGGATTTGGCAATGAGCACATTTTTCGGAATGACTTTGGTGCCCATGTTGATGTTGTATGTTTCTTCTATCAGCAAATTTGATTTGTCCTGTGGAAGGTAACCAATGGTAGGGAGATCAAATCCCTCATCGTTAAATGCCTTTTCCAGGTTTTCACTTTTGGATACACCCTTTGTTTTTATTTTTTGCTCATCCAAAGGTGCCTCAGGGAGGTTTTCACCTAAGGAATCATGTCTTTTTCTTTTATTATCTTTTTTGTGGCTAAGGGCATTGACTTGACTACCAAAGTATCCCTTTTCGTGTAGTTGAATACTCTCAATTCTGTTACAATTTTCCAGATTTTGCGCTATCAGGAGAGCAATGAGAGCATTATCGTCGGTGCAGATATCTAGAGTGAGTTTGTCTCGTTGGCCCCAGTCAATGAGTTTAGGATGGACAAGATGTAGCTCATGTGAAGTGGGAAGGGTTACAGGGGTGATGGTATTGATGTAAGCGTCCAAGAAGATATCTTTCTCGTATTCATAAGGCATTTTGTGGAATTCCTCTTCACCAACGCTTTCGATATCCAAAGAAGGACTAGAAGGGGCACCATCAATAGTAATCTTAGGCACCGGGGTGTACCCCAAGCCTCTGTTGTATCTGTAGGAGATAGGATTTATGGGTGCTTTTCTTTCTTTCTCCTCTAGTCCCAGGTCGTGTCCTTTGTAACCCATTTTTTCAACTATGGCAGATGCTTTTGGGTACATTTTTTTGGATATTCTTGCTGGATCTTCATCCTCTTCTCTATACATCCATGAAGAGATATCTGCTTCGAGGCTCTCATTATCAAGTGGGCCCCATTGTTGGAAGGTGGTGTTTTGGCATTGCATGACTGGTTTCGGGTCCTTTTTGAGCTCTTTTGGTTTGCTAAATGACTTAGGAGAGAGAGGGAGGTTGCCTATTAATAAGACGTCCTCCAATTTGTATTCTCCGCAACAATTGTCCAAGATCTTGATTTGATTATTTGGTTGGGATGATGTGGAGGCAACATTTGATGTGTCAGATGGAGGCGTTGGCGAGGGTCTATTTAGTGGGCAATGATACAGATGTTTCCCCTCTAATAGTTTGCAATATTGAAAAGGTTGGGGATCACCTTTGATAGTGATCACTCTTCCATTATAGGGGAATTTAATGCATTGGTGATAGGTGGAGGGTACGGCCAGCAAGGAATGAATCCATGGCCTCCCGAGGAGAATGTTGTAGGGGAGATCAAGATCTAGTACTTGGCAAGGGGTTTCAATTTGTAATGGGGCCCACTTGAAGAGGTAAGGTGATCATGCCCTTTGAAATTCTTTTTACATCATCATATGTCTTTATTGTGATCCTTCCTGATGTGTCTATCATATCCTCAGAAAGTCCCAATTATTTTATTAATTTGTATGTGCACAGATTAAGCCCAGATCCACCGTCTATCAGGATACGTTTGACCTTGTGCTTGTGGATGAGAGCTTCGATGTGCAAAGGTTTGTTATGGTCTTCATCTGCGGGAGCATCTTTGGAGTTAAATACAATGTGTTGCTGGGCAGCAAGGTTTCCAATGAGGGCTTGGAATTGAGTGGCGTTGATGTTATCAAGAACGCGTGATTGGAGAAGGGCTTGTTCCAAAATTTCTTTATGGACCGGGGAAGTCTTGAGAAGTTCCAAAATGGAGATCTGCGCAGGTGTCTTCCCAAGTTGATCAAGGAGGTCATATTGGCGGGTGGAAGACATGGGTGGGGGTTTGGTGGGGGAGGGACTCCTTGGATGGTGACTTTACCTCGACGTGTAGTTGCATTGCTGTCATTCTGGAAATGGGAGGTGAAAGGCATAACACCTTGAATGACTATCCTAGCAAGATTTGGTCTGCTTTGGGAAGAAGGAGGATTGACTCCTTGGATGGTTATGACATTGACATGATTGTCTGTAGGTTCAATGCGACCTACTAAAAAATCAAAGCCAGTTATGTGATTAGCGTAGTCATAACCCATTGCGTTAGATGATAAGCCTTTTCCTTTATCATGATTCGGGAAGGGTTCCTGGTACATTTTGAGTTTGTTATTGTTATTACCAGGTTTTGCATTTGCTACTTCAATCTCACCTCTATCAATGAGATCTTGTATGTAGATCTTCAGTTTCATACACTTGCGTGTATCATGTCTCTTGATATGATGGTATTCACAATACTCATTTTCATTATACCATCTTGGTTTAGGTTGATTGGGGTCAAATGGGCGAGTGATTGGAAAAACCACTGCACCTGCTTGGACAAGTTTCCGAAACACCATTTCAATAGGCTCAACCAAAGGAGTGAAATCTCTTGGAGTCTTGTTATTCGATCGGGGTGGTCGTCCCTGGATTGAGACATTGTTGTGAGGTTTTTGGGATTGATTTTGATTATTTTGATTGTTGAATTGATGATTGTTGGTGGTGGATTTTGGGGGAGCGGCCACAGTTTGGACCCGCTTTGCATCAGTTACACCATCATTGACCACGTTTTTGTTCTTGGACAAGAATTTTGGCTTGTCGTTATGATAAGAGGAAGAATTTTGTGTTGACTTCTGGTAATGTTTCAAGGTTCCTTCTTCCAACAAGACACGTTTGAGGGCAAGGCCCTTATCGATCAACTTTTGGAAGGATTTGATGCATTGGGATATCAAGGGTCTTGAAAGTTCAAGCACCAAGTTCTTTTGGAATAGTTCAATTTGATGTTGTTCTGACATGTCCCACTGGAATTTCTTGATAAGATGTCGCCATCTTTGTAGGAAATTGGTGAAGGTTTCTCCGGGCCTTTGTTTTGTATTACATAGGTCCATCATAGAAACATCATTACCCATGTTGTATGCATAGTAGGCAACAAATTTTTCTGCCAAGTCTGGAAAAGAGACAATGGAACCTTGTGGTAAAGATGAGAACCATGCCAGGGCGTCTCCCGTGAGACTCTTGGGAAAGAGTCTATGAAGATAAAGGTCACTATAGGAGACTTCCTGGCATAAGATGTGGAATTCTCGAACATGATCGCGGGGGTCTCCTTTGCCTTCATACTTGGTGAATTTAGGAATCTCAAATCCCGAGGGATATGGTGCAACTGATATAGATGGATCATAAGGACAAGGGCAAAAATCTTCGAGCGAGTAAGTTTTCCTTTTATTAGTCCTTTGTTTCATGTCCTTGATTATATTTTTCATGTCTTGAATTTCCTTGATGAGTTCTTGTTGTGGGTTTTGATAACGATGAAGTGTATTTGCCCCAAGAATTGGATGAGCCAAAGAAGGTGCACCACCACCAATATATTGATATAATGAGGAGGTGGGAATGTGGGATGTGATGACTGATGTCGCTGAGGTTTGAGTGACAGTTGGTTGTGGTCCACAAACGGTTGTGACGGGATTGAATACGACCCAGATAAAATTTGCGACCTTGTTGGGAGGAAGGGAAGTTTGTGGAATAGAAATATGTGATTGAATAGAAGGAGGTGGTATAGAAGTTTGTTGGAGAATAGATGAGATCGGATTTGATAGTGGTATAGATGGTAAGGAGGAAGAAGGTGGGATGGAGACCACGGTGGGAGGTACTGCGGGTGGCATTGATTGAGCTTGGATGATTGATGGGGCTGCAATTAATTGAGTTTGAATAGTAGGTGCAACACTTTGTGTGGGAAGTATCGCGGGTGGCATTGATTGAGCTTGGATGAATGATGGTGCTGCAATTAATTGAGTTTTAATAGTAGGTGCAACACTTTGTGTGGGAGCGAGGTCTCCTTGTGGTTGTTGGGCGAAAGCCGATCTATTAAACTCAAGCGAAAGTTGAGCTCCATTTTCAAGAAGAGCTTTCAAAAGTGCATTAGGATTGTGTTTAATAAACTTGTCCATCATCTCTTAGTTATAAGAATCTACTAGGAAAGTTTGCACTTCCGAACAAAGTTCATCTTGGCTAACCATGTCAGGATTTTGGCTTTGATCTTGATTGCTAGGTTGCCCACTTTGTGTATGATCTTGCGTGGGATCTTCATATAGGACACCAATGTCTGGCATGCCATATTGTTGTTCAACCATCTTTTTCTTTTGGGATCGAGTTGCGACCATACACGATATTTGTGAGGAAAGGACTTAAGAAATTTGTGATGAAAGGACTTAGAAAATTTGAGGATGATTGATGGAGGAGGTATGGTTTTAGAAGAAACTTGATGACTAGGTTGTCTTTGGTATGAACATGAAGGATCGATTCGAATGGCAAATTGTATGAAGAGATACGATCACCCTAATTTGGACGATAGTTGGTGTTTGAAAGGACAAACTTGAATGTTGATGGAGAGGACGAACTCTTAGCTTCTCTCTTAGGCTTATGAAATATGGGATGGATAGAGCTTTGATGCAATTTTGGACTTGGTGTGGGTAATGACTTGGACAATTGTTTGTGTCTTGACAAGTGTTTTTGCAAAGTGTTTGGGGATAGTGATGTGTTTTTAGTCTTCTCTTGGCAAGTATGTATCAAACAAAGCAAACACAATGATCAAATGCATATTATCTCAAAGACACTCATGCTCATATACAACATTCCTAAGGCTGGCAAGGACAATAGGCATTGGATCCCAATTGGTTTCCCAGCTACGCTTACCAAGAGTGGACACTTAGATACTTGACCCCACTGGCTCCCCTCCACGACACTCACTTCTCGGGGTAGCCAAGCATCAATTCCCATGAAAACTCCTCATGGCGAACTTTGTGTCTCTATTAAGGGCCGTAAAAATATGGGCCGCTTCAAAGGTCCGACCTCCTGCACCAATGACTAGAAGGTTTTTGGCCACTATGAACAAGGTGTTTAGTAAGTCTTCCCGTTAGGAGCTACCCTTCAAAGTTGCGCAAGCGCAATTGAGGCCTATAGCCCAACGAAGCACCAAGAACTTAGTAGTCACACAAGCATGGTTGAGATCTCTAGGATCCTACTAAGCACCCAATGTGAGAGTGAACTCTCATATAGCCCCAACCATTAACCCTTTCATAGTCAATGGCCTATTTATTATAGTGAGTTGGGAACCCTAGGTCCGGGTGTACTCACTTGGGTCATTCCCCTCTTACCTTATTAAAGAGCAAGTTGGGAGGGCAGGCCCGCTAGAGGTAAACACACAATCAAACAAGAAAAGGTTGGAGGGTTTGGATTTCTGATCGTCTAGTAAGACGAGAGCATACTTTCATACCTTTACGCTTTTCTTAAAGACACATAAGACAATGGTTCATTCCATTTTAATTAATATCTAGGTGCCTAGTTTAAATAAATGCACAAGATTTGGTTGAATCAGCTAGGCAACCTGCAAAACAACTTGATTAGTAGTTTAAAAAAAAAATGGAGTCTTCAACAAGTGTCCTGCAAAACAATTTGATTAGTAGTTTGAAAAACGGAGTCTTCAACAAGCGTCCTACAAAAGACAACAAAATGACAAAATATTAATTTTTTTGATTTTTTGGGAATAAGTAAAAAAACATAAATAAAAACTTTTTTACTAATGACAAATGTGGATTTGAAGGAAACTTTGATGGGTAAATGGGGTTTGACTAGGTTTTTTGCCACTTTCCAAGGGACAAGCAAGCAAAAAATGAGGATTTTGGAGGAGAGATGAAGGAATGGGAAAATTTGTCAAAGAGGGACAAAGAAGCAAAAGTTGGAGATGGATAATATGAGAAAAAATTGGAGGTGATTGGATAAAAGGGAAAGAAGTTATGGCAAACCCTAAAAATAGAGAAATATGGGATTTAGGTTTCAAAAAGTGGATTTTTGGGATAAGGCCCCTAAGGAAGAAAATGTGGAAAATAGCAATGCGAAGAATCTAGTGAAGTTTGGAGGAAAATGGAGTCGAGATAAAGAAGATATGGCAAAAAAATATAATTTTTTTTTTAAAACCCTAGATTTAACAAAGCAAACAGAAACCCTAGATTTAACAGAGAAAACAAAAACCCTGGATTTAACAGAGCAAACAGAAACCCTGGATCTAACAGAGCAAACAAAAACCCTAGATTTAACAGAACAGACAACCTCACTTAAACAGAATAAAAAAAATATGCCAAAGCTCTGGATTTCTGATTGTCTAGATAGATAAGAGCATACTCTCCTACTTTCACACTTTCCTGTGGTCAGACAGATTATGATTAAACATAACAGATAACACGAAATGAAAAGAAAATATAGATTACTGTTAGCGCCTAACAAATTTCAAACATATTAATAGAATAGACAGTCGCACTAAACAGATAGAAAAGTGCCAAAAATCTAGATTTCTGATTGTCTAGATAGATAAGAGCATACTCTCCTATTTTCACACTTTCTTACGGTCAGAGCATATAGTTGCGCTAAACAGAATAGAAAAGTGCCAAAGGTCTGGATTTCTGATTGTCTATATAGACAAGAGCATACTCTCCTACTTTCACACATATTATAAATAAACATAACAGATAACAGAAACAAAAAATAAACAAATATAGATAACAAAAACAGAAACAGAAACATAAAATAAACAGAAACAGAAAAGTAAAAGAATAAGGAGGAGCTGTCGCGCAGAAATGCAGAGCCACTATTCTGGAACCTGCGAAAAAAGATAAAAAAATAAATTTCTTTGTAGTCACGCTATTCTGGAACCTGCGTCTTACAACTCACAAAACTTTAAAAAAAAACGTTAGTTCTTAGGGACGTGGGTCCCACCGGGCGTGCCAAAATGAAGAGGGGAAAACATATTAGAAGGTTAAATGATCAAAACATAACAAAATAAACCTGCAAAATGCTAAAATAGCATGAAAAGACCATTTTACCTTGCTATTTTACATTCTCCTTTAGATTGAGCTTGATGAAGTGAAGGCGCCCCTTGATAATGCTCCACTTGATGTTCTCCTTTGACTGCTGGATGTGGATGGCTCTCCAATGATGTGCACAACATGAAATGGATTTCAGGAGGATGATAAAGATGAAAATGATGAAGCTGCCAAGATGATTTCCTGGGCTCAAAAGGGCAACATAAGCTTACTAGATTTCGAGATGTTTTTGAATGAAGGGATGGAGCCCTTTATTTATAGGAAGAGGAGAGAAAAACGAATGGTTAGGATGGATTCGAGATGAAGGGCTAGGATTTACTTGTGAGCTCACACAAAGTCCAAGAGAGGGTGTGGAGACCAAGAAATATGCCTCAAAGACATTTCGTATCTCCACACTCCACAAGGTGCATTGGAGGAATTAAAAAATTTCCAAAAAGGATATCATGGGGATTGGAGGAATAAAAAAAGAATTAAAAATTCCTTGGGAGAGGGGATGCTTGGAGGAATGTGAGATTTCGAAAATCTTACATTCACCTAGGAAAAGAGTATTTAAAAGCAAGAAGTTGACTTTATGGCTAATCATGTTGATTAGCCATTAACGATTCATTAAGAGGGGGATTAGAGGAAATGTTAGGTGGGATTAGGATAATTTGACTAGGAGAGAGAATGAGTGGAGGGAATAAAAAATTAGAAGAATAATGTTAAGTGAGTTTAGAGAGTTTCTAGAAGAATTTATTAGGTTAATGACGAATTAAGAAGATGATTTGTAGGAATCATGTAGGTTAACTAATTAATTGAAATTAATTAGCTAAGAGGAAGATTTGTGAGGATTTGATTTTTTAGAAGAATAAAGAAGGGATTGATTTATTAAATAAGTCAATCACATGCTATAGTGACAATATTAATTATATTTAATTAATATTGAGGAGAATTTGAATTAACATAATTAATTAATTATGTGAGGCATTAAAAATAATTAAAATAATTAATTTTAAGTGTCTACAGCTATTTGTGTGAGATTGTTGAAGAGCTTTTGGAGGATTGAGATGAAGACTTATTTTCTTATTTGTTGGAGTTTTTGTGGCTAATTTTGAGTTGTTTCTTATTGGAATTATTATTGAAATTATTGGGGATTTTGGAGAAGATTGGTGGGAGAAATGTTGATCGAATTGTTTAGAGATTTTGGAATCCGAGTTGAATAGAATTTTGGAATCAATTTGGCTTTGATCATGAGAGTTTTGTTTGTGGATTCTTGTGGATTTTTCTGCTGTTAGAGTGGATTTTGGGTTGGAGATTTAATTTCAAGTTTCTTTTCCTTTTTATTCTTTCATTGTTCTTCAAAATCGAGGTAAGGTTTCTTCGTCACACTTTTGTTTTCCTTCGTGTTGCTTTAAAAGCATAGTGTGTGGATTTCTTGTTGTGTTGGGTCTTGTTAATATGTTTTAGAATTATGTTGTTGTTTTTATGGTTGTAATTGTATTTATATTTAGTTATTTCCATTTGTAATTCAAACATAATTATATTGTGGTGTTTCAGGTGAATGAGGTAGTGTAGTATTTATCACAGTTTTGTGGGTTTGGTAGAGATTTTGGAAACAAAAGATATTTCATTTGCTGCTGTGATAAATTAGGTCTCCGACCTAATATTCTGTTGTTTTATATAAAAAATTACACTCCCATGGTATTCTACAAGTTTATATTCAATTTGGTGTTTCTTTGTGCAAGACTAGTTGTCTAGTTTTGATGTTTTCTAGATAGTTTTGGCAACTTTATTTGTGAATCTATTTTCAGATTTGAAATAAGCCATTAATATAATGTCGAGGGAAGAGTAGGATCATAAATAAATCCTTAATATCCTATTATGGGCATTTTAGTTTGTGATTGTACTTGTTGTTAGTCTGGTAGTCTCCTAGTCAGTTACTAGAGGCTTGCCATGGGATTGTATCTGTTGTCTCAGTTTTGGGGGTCTTTTGGGTCTGACTTGTGTTGGTTTCATTATTTCTCATGATTGTTTATGATTGATTGATTGGATGATTAGTTGTTGTGCTTATGGAAGAACTTTCATGGATGTATATGATTGGAAGGATAAGATGGTCTTTAGTATGATTTTGATTTAGTATCAAACTTTAGATACATGGATGTTCTAGTTGACATGTGTTACTTTGTTAGGGTGTCTATGTGCAAGTTAGGGGGAGTGGCTCTCAATGGGGGTCGGGGCTCAAAGTGGCTACCAGGGTAACTCATTGAGAGTTTGGTAATCAAGTAATAACACTAAATAAAATTAATTCAGGGGGAAGGGTAGATTCTCACATTAAAAAATATAATAATGCTTGGTGCCCCACTCATGGCCTCATGTGCTCGTATAGATAGAGGATGAGATCTCATGGCCTGGAGTGCATGTATAGACTTAGGATGAGATTAGGTAGATGGCATGATCAAACTTCCTTGTCTTCACAAAAGGATTTTTGGTTCCGCATGAGTCTTCAATGGGGGTCAAGGTTTGGAGTTCATAGAGGGGTCAGACTACTAGGGTGATTCATGTGAGGCTATGCGATGAAACTCCTCTCTAATTGTACTTTAGAACCCTAGTATTGTGAAGCCTCTGGTAGTTCTTGTGACGATCCTTCATGTTAACTCTTGTGATTTGTTTGTCTGTGTAAGTGGTCCTTTGTGTCTCCTTTCATGTTGGTATTGTTGGCCTATTTTACCTATGTTGTATGAGGCCTTGTGTTTATCTCCTAACACAAGGGCTAGGCCTTCGAGTTCCACATGGTCAAGTGGTTGTTGCCTTACCTCCATTGGGGACCGATAGTCTCGTTCGTGAGCATCAGTGGATCTTGTATCTTCTTTCCAGTTTCTCTCAATCCTCGTTGCAAATAATTTAGTGATCTTTTAGCAGATATTATGTATATTAGATATCATGTTGTAATTGTAACACTATCATTATGTATTGGATACTCCTTATGAAGATTGATGTAATAATAGTCAATGTATTGGAAAGATTATGTAACCTTGAATGATGTTTAAGTAGTGCGATGTTGGTATCGACTACTCTCTCATAAATGAATGCTTGTTCATATTATATGCTCAAGGTTATCATAGGAAAACTCTGTTTGGTGTTTTAAAATGAACCTAGTAATAGATGTGAATGTGTTCCTACTTTGCATAATGCTATCATTAATGTAATATGGTTTAATAATCTTAATCATTGTATAGAGCATTGCTTAGGCAGAGATGTTAGGGAACCAACATGAGGACTTTGGTTGTTGTTGTTGTCCTCTGGGGTTCATTAGCAGATTGTTACACATAGTAAGAAACCCTTATTAGACCAAGAAGTCATGTCTCTTATCTTCTCTATCTTCTCACATGGCTTATAGTAAGCAACTCCTCACTAGACCTAGAAGCCATATCTTTTCTTGCATTCTCCATGTTTTGATCATTTTGCTTCATTTATCTTGATGTTTTAGACCAATGAGATCCTAAGTCCTTGGGGGCTTGGTGTTTTCTTATCTCTTTAATGTCTTGATGAAAGTCTTTCAATGCTATCCTGTACTTTACTAAGAGTATGAGCATAAGGTCATACTCTCGCTAAAGTGGAGGCTAAATGTAGTGTCAGAAATTGTATCCTCATACAATTTCATCTCATTTAGGGCTCACTTCGGTATTTCTCCCTCCTTGCCCTGAGATTGATTGATTCTACTTAAATAGTGTCTAATTTTAGAGATTCAACACTTGTCTTTCACTTGTCTTTGCTCTTTGACCTAGTCTCTAGCCCAAGAGGATTGGACTAGGGTGCTTGGTGCCTTAGTCTAGCCAAAAGGAGCCCAAATTTGAAGCCTTTAATGATTTTTTTTTTTGAGAGAGAAAGTGCTCTCAATGTTGGCCTTCTTCGAAATTTTCAACATGTTTCATGAGCTTGAGTATAAAAGCAAATCTTACCCCCTTATTTGAAACATCTCTCATCAAGGAGTTGAATTCACATCAAGCAATTTAATTGAACATGTAATCATGCATTCTTAAGGTAGCGAAGGAGAGGTCAAGTATTAAGATTTTGAAGCATTCAAGATTGCATCCATGATCAAGTTGTGTGAAAGCATGCATGATCTTCCACCTAGCAAGATCAACCTTTCATGAAGACTTCAAGGCAAGGAGGTTCATAGTAAAGGTATAACATTTCATTTTTGCATTTTCTCAAGGTTTTTAGCCTTTGCCCTGCAAGGGTAAGCTCTCTTTTTCTATCTATCTTTGTTGTAGGGTTAATTCTAACTCGAGGTTTACCTAGGCAAACCTCTCTACAACCCAACACCATTTTTTCTCTCTTTTATGTGTGTAGGATTTAAATTTGATAGAGAAGGATTACAAGTTTAGGAAGTCCAAACTAAGACGAAGAGATTCAGATATTGAAGAAGCAGAAAACCCTGGATAGTGGCAACTCTTGCCAGTGTCTAACACTTTTTCTACATATTTTAGGGAGATAATCAACTTGGCGTGTTAGTGTTTGAGTCTTTTTGGGGTAAGTTGGTGGATGCTTCCATCAACTTGGCATACTGGTGTTTGGGTGTGCAGTTCATTTTATGAGCCTATTTGAGACATCATATTTGATATGTAGACTTGAAATCTTAATTTTAAGAAGAAAACTTGCGAAATGAACTACTATAGAAATTTAAGTCCATAACAATATAGAAAGATCTAAAATTATAATGTTCAATTACTTAATCTTCTCCCCTAAATAGGATCTCCATTTTGAAAGCATGCCATATCTGGGAAAACTTGAAGGGGATTCTAGGCGAATCTCCGAGAAGAGCCATATGCTAAGAAAAGGGCTCCTGTCGCTGGTGATGGCTCTGGGTGGCCTACTGCCACCACCTCCAAGTTTCCTCGCCTGGCTCTGGCTATTTCACCTCCCAGGCGGGAGGAAGGAGAAGAAGAAAAAGACCCTGAAGATGGATGGTCCATTCCGGACCCGACTCCTGGCTCCGTTGATCAATGGGGCAAGAAATATGATCCAGATTCTCCCCCCTCGGCTACCTCTGCTTTGGCTGCTTGAGGAAGTTTTTTGATGAATAGCTTTTTTGTTTCCGACTTCTTGCCGTGTGACTCTTGCAGAGTGATCTTGTATCCCTCGACCTTTTTTTTATATGTACTTTAATATTTTTATTTAATAGAAAAAACCTATTCATAAAAAAAATCCTTCTCCCCTAAACAAAAAATATTACACTCAAAACAATAAGTCAAAATCACTCAAACAAAAAGTCAAGTCAATCCAAAATGAAGAGAAAAGGTGCTAAGGATGCAACCTCATGCACACTTCCAACCTCCCCGTAATAGTTTTTCTCTAGACTTTTTGGCTTGAGTACCAAAATTGTAATTGTTTTGGGGTAAGCCTGGTGGAAGCTTCTATGGGCTTGGCATGTTGTTATTTGGGTCTTTATTTTCTAGTCAAACTAGTAACCCACCAAACCTTCGGGAAGGAGGCAGAAGCTATACTTTCCAATTGCATACAATTACATGCCTGGTCAATGAAGGTGGCTCGTTCCCGTTTCCATTCCATTTACCCCGAGGATCGTCGAAATTTTCATATTATCTAACATTATAACTCGAATTTTAAAGACATCCTTGTTTTTCTGCCCTCGACGAAATTTCCCACTTTCAGATTGCCTTTGATACTTCCGTCCGTCGACAGGCCGGCTTCGTGGTCCACCTATATTGCCTGCTACTTTTTCATTCATATGATCTTTTAAATAGCAGACAGATAGATTCAGTCAAGGCTGCTGCAACACCAGGAATCCATTAAAGAGTTCCTTTTTGTTTTTGGCTTTCTTTTGAGTGGATCCATAGGAAGACAATTTTTACAAGGGAAGAGGATGAGGAGGTAAGGTAGCAGAAACAATGGCGTCTGAGATCGAAGTGGTGACAGAGGAGCTTCACCAGAACACTAATAGTCATAATTCCAATGGGGTAGTAAATGGAGTGATAGAAGACGAAGAGAGCCTCAAAGATGATATTTACACGGCCTCGGCTTACGGCGATTTGGATAAGTTGAATAGATTAGTGGAGAGTGAAGGGTGTTCGGTTTCCCTACCTGATGGTGGCGGTTATTTCGCTTTACAGTGGGCTGCCTTGAACAACCGCGCTGCCGTTGCTCAGTATCTAATTGAAGTAAAAGCTCAATCTTGTTTTTTAGGGTTGTTGATATATATGTTTTTACTGTTGAAGCTTTAATGATTTATTTAACTGATTTAACTCGGGGTCAACGGATCGATTCTCACATATGAAATTAGCCTCGCTAGGTTTTTTGGGGAAAAGTAATTCGATAGCGTCTTTAACTTTAGCGGGTATTTGTATAGTCAAACGTGGCCTAGGCCTGGTGGCATTGTCGAGTATCTCCAACTTGAAGAGTAACTAAAACACAGAGGAAAGGGGACGCCATTTCTTAATCATCGCCTACCAATATTATTAACTGTCTGTCGAAGATTTTCATTGCGCGCATTTTCCAGATTGTGCTTGTAGAAATCGCTGACCGAGTCATTAAATGGCCCGAAGCAGTAACAGTAAGGACACCATTAGAGATAACTTCATTATATACAATATTGTGAACAATCAAGGAATCGCTCACAAGTTTAAGTTTGTTTTGAAGTAGGATTGAAATAGAAAACAGAGAAAGTTAACTGAATCAACAGCTGAGACTGAAATGGAAAGTTGACGAAGCTAAAATCTTGAAAAGCACAACCAGCTTTAACCTAAAATGGCAAAATTACCTTTTGTATTGAAAACATAAGCTTAACATCACAAAAAATATTTCTAATGATGAATGATAAAAACAGGGAATGGTGATTGTAGCTTGTAGCCATTTTCACCTTAGGCAGCATTACTAAATACTTGAACTTACGTTATTCTTGAAATTGGCTTAAATAATGAAAAAGGACGGACATCTCCAACTTAGATATGAAAGGAATATACATCTACCACATTTAACAATATCTATATCTAATGATAATATTAAGGAGTATGCCACTTTTACAACTAGAATAACAGTGAAGATGACAGTATTTCAAATATATGTTTTCTGAACTAGCTCTTAAATTTAAAAAAGGGGATATTAAATACTTTAAGAACACTATCGTCTCTATGTTAAGTCAAAATCACATTTTTTTGTAACATTCCATTAGAAAAAGAAAGAAAGAGAGAAAGATGAGTATTGTATAAGTTAGAATAGATTCTCACGATTTAGCCAAGGGATGGATAACTCCTGAAACACCCTGGGTCATAAGAACATGTAAAATATGCAACTCTAACAGTACTAAAGATTAAATTCACTTGCTCTTAATTTTCAAACTAGCTTTTTTTTGAAGAAACCCATCTTATATTGTGAGCATTTATGTAATCAATTTTGTAAATATGTAATACCCCCGAAGGAATATTTTATGATACTTACCAAATTTTATTCCACTTCAATGTGGTTGGGAAAGGTAGATGCTTATTCTAGCAGGCTGATTAATTAAGGATAAGTCTGGGTTTGAATAGTTGCCAGGTAGCTCCAGGCCTTTTGCCGTAGGCTATTGGTTAGTGAGCGAGAAAGAGCTCACTAATTATTCTAGCTTATTCTAGCAAGCTAATTAATTTGGAGGTGTGGTGCGTTCTTATGTATGCTCCTCTGGCTATGTTTTGAACTCCTTCGGTAGCTATGGTTGGTTAGGGGGTGGTTTCTAGAAGGTAGGGTTTCCCAGGGTTAGCTTACCTAACAAAATTAGATATTAGTGATTGCTATTAAGTTGTAATACTGAAATTAGATATGCAGTAGTTATGGATAGTAAATTATCTAGTCTGAAGCGGCGGATTAAGGAACAGTGCTAAATGATATAAATTCACAGTAACAAATAAGACTTATTTCTACAATTAAAATGTATGCGGTTGAATCCAGCAATGGTATGCTGAACAAATAAGCCTGAATATATAATCAGCATGAACTCAGTTTATAAAATTGCAGATTTTGTTCATATGACCATTGCTTTTTTACTTCATACTGCTGCACCATTTCTGCAATGATTTGTCAAACCATTATGCTAATTCATGTCACTACAAATCGATACAATCGGCCCATTTAGATAGCAGATCATTTTACTCAAATGGTTACTGACTCAAATGAGATTCAGACTATATTAATCACTGCAATCTTGAAGAATATGGATCTGCAAACTTTGTAGTTAAAAATTAGTCCAATCTGCACAATGGCAATTTCTGTGCGAAATCATTCCCAGGAATTGTGCGTTTTGTCGTCCAATTCCAGGCCTAGAGGGTTTTCATCCCTAGGTTAATTTGAACCAAAGTCCAATGCTCCAACAAGAAGTAGAAACCAGAAAATAGAATGCTTAATCAATATGCCCCTGTCTTCTTGCTTGGTTTCTCTTAAACGGAGTTTTCCTCCAAAAGACATAATAACTATTTAAATTTCCTAAATGACCCTTGATTAATATTTGAGAGAAATCAAAATAAACTATAATAATAAGGGACTTTATTTTATATTTTAAGTTTGCTTGAGGTACTCTTTATTATAATTTCATTTTGTGACATTATGACTTTCTTAATTTATTATAATAATCCCATTTCCTTAATACAAAATTCTCAAAACCCATGGAAAATCTATGATAGGCATTTTGGGTTTCGACTTGGCTTAGTTTCGAAAAAGGGGACAATACAAAATAATATGATATTTTTCTGAGAACGGCAATTTACATCGGTTTGACAAACGGTTACAAGGATATCTTCTTCAATAAACAATTGAAACTCATGTTACTCCTGAGGAAAACACATTGTGTTGATATAAACAATAGGTTTACAAGAATACTCCATATGAATGCCAGAAATGTACATTTGTGGGTTAAACTTAACATCCTTATGGAACCACACAAGTTTGATTTTAACAAGCAGAACCTGATACTGCTTGAAAAGCTCCAACTCCCCTAAACCTAGCAAAGAATGGTCCTCTAAGAGGTTGGAGTTGTATCTTGTCTGCTACAGGAAACAATTAGCAGTCAACGGAATTATATACCGATGACCATAGATGTTTGCAGCTACCTCTGATAAATGAAGTATCCCAAGAAGCAGACAGCTGTAAATGAAAGATCAATGAAAAAAGAAATTTAATTCAGCTTATAACCAAGCTTGGAAGTTCCTGGCATACAAAGTATGAACATTTACAGATTCCACGGGCAACTGTTTTAATTTTGGCACAAAGGTTGCACATGGAATTTTGACAAATATCTATGCAATTTTGAAATATATTTTAAATCATGAAGACAAAAAAACCTTGCAAATTCAATTTTGAACCTTTCCATTAGAGTAAATATTATGATAAAGAAAATCAAGTTAGTGTTGGTTAAATTCCATAGACTATAGGCTGTCTCATTGGACAGTGGACACTAATCATTATCATCATCACATAATTCCTTAGGCATTTTCTTGGATTTCAAGATGACAGTGCTGAATTTATTTATTTGAAGTTTTGAATTTTTTGATTTTTGGTATTGATTATGAGAATTTCATGAACTTGAGCAGCATGGGGCAGATGTTAATGCTGTTGACCACACTGGTCAGACTGCTTTGCACTGGACTGCTGTGCGTGGGGCAATTCAGGTTGCTGAGTTGTTGCTTCAGGAAGGTACTCGTGTGGAGACTGCAGATGCAAATGGATACCGCGTGAGTTCTCTGTTGAGACATACTATTCATGTGAAGT
Organism: Cryptomeria japonica; assembly: GCF_030272615.1. NCBI lineage: Eukaryota > Viridiplantae > Streptophyta > Pinopsida > Cupressales > Cupressaceae > Cryptomeria > Cryptomeria japonica. Next base: position 373,591,067 of record NC_081409.1, read on the forward strand.
TGTAGCTAAATTTGTATATCTAAGTAGCTACATAACTTAGGAACTCAAATTAAGTTAATGGGAAATGGAAATTTAATTCTTCTTGTATTCGAATTGAAATTCTACATTTGCACCTATCTATAATCCATGAAACCTTTGAGGATATATTGATTGCTGAGGTTAATATCCATTAGAGAAATTGCTGATGGGAATTACATGTTCAAAAACAATACATTAAAGCTGAAGTAGAGGCTTGCATCAAATGGCAATATTCTAAAGGAGTTCATTGCTGTTAAAGATATAATCTTGAGGTACATGATGATTATAATTTTCTGACTAGGTGTTTATTTAAAATGGCATTTTCTACACTCTAATAATCTAATTCAATGCATCTGGTTTATGGTAAAATCATAATATTTTGTTTTTGGGAAAAAGGGCTTAGAAAGGAGATTGGAGGAGTGGGATACTCAATACAAGAAAACGGTGTAATTTTTTTTTTTTTGAATAAAGGGGTAAAAACTTTATTAATAATCAGAAACCAACATTACACAAGAAAGCCAGAGCCACAAGGCTCCAGAAGAGAACAACAAACCCAACTAGAATCAACCAGCTTCATAACTATCCATATCCTCAGCAAAGATCTTATGCAAGTCCTGACAGTAATCAAGGGAAAGATGCTCCCAACCCTCAACTTTCCAAACATCGCCATGTTCCGAGGCCTACTTAGCCAAACAATCCACAACTCTATTCCATTCATGAGGAATGTGGATGAAAGACACCCTCTCCATCATAGCACTAATTTGCAAAATTTGGTGCACAATCCCTGCCAGCTGCCAATTAATCCCACTCACCTTTTGCTCAATCAATAGATTAACTATAATTTGCGAATCCGATTCACAAATAACCTTACGCCACCCCAGCTCATATGCACACTCCAGGGCATAGAAAATTGCTAGCCCCTCCATAAAATTATTAGACTGCTGCCCTTTATAAACTAAAAGGAAGAAAATCACATCCCCCATACAATCCCTACCAACACCCCCAATCCCAGCAGGACCCGATTTACCCCGAGAGGAGCCATCGTTGTTAATCTTAATGGAATCATCCTGAGGGGGCAACCATCTTCCCACCCTTTGAACCTTTTGCTTAGCACGTCTACCTCTTCTGACATAAGCTGAGACAAGAGACATCTCCTGCAAACCCAACCTACTCACAATATTAGCCTCTCCCTACTCACAATATCAGCCTCTCCTCTATCTAGAGGAAAATTCACCTCACATTTAGCTTCCATCGTCTCCTGGATTGGATTCTATTCCATACTTGTTGAACTAACAGTTTGACATCCCTAAAGATCCTCCTATTCCTCTTTAGCCAGATCTGCCAAAGTATGAAGATGGGCCCAATGTGCCAAACAGTTTGGATAAAAGAGGACAAAATATGAGGCCTGCCCAAACTGCTCCAAAACTCCACCAAAGAAGTGAACATAGGGGTGCTTCCACACCCTGCACCAGTAATGCCAGAGCAGCAACGAGAAAGGGCATCTGAAGAACAGGTGAGAGGAATCCTCCTCCCCATTACCACACAAAACACAGATGGAAGGCCCGTGGAACCCACGCTTGCAAATATTGTCCCAAGTTAGACATCTATTTGAAGTCAAAGTCCAAGCAAAACAGTTACACTTCGGCCAAGAGAAATTTTTCCAAACGTATTTCCACCAGTGCACCTCCCTCCCCTCCAAGCAACGAAACAACAACTCTTGGTACCCATTGGCAACAGTAAAAACACCCTTAGGATTCAGGGACCAAGCAAGTCTATCCCGATCCTTAAGGGAACTACAGTGTCTACTAGCCAAAATGCCATGAAGCTCAGCGCAATCTTCCTCCATATCAACAACCGGCCATTCATTAGGAACCTTCCACCGCACCATCTCCAGTTGCCCACATCTATAAATAGACTTAAAGTCGCTCACTCTAGATCATCCTGCCTCTAGGAACCTTTTGGCAAAGATTCACTAAATTAGGAAACTGATCAATAATGGGGGGATAGCCATCCCAAGAATCGAACCAAAAAAGAACCTCTTCCCCCCTCTTACAGATCCAGAAAAGACCTTCTTTTATCATTGTAGCCCCTTTCTTGAGAGTACTCCAAATCATAGAGCCTTTTCCCGCAAGCGGATATCTTGCGATTTCCTGCTTCGGGATCCCCTGCATATACTTGAAAGACAAAATCCTAGCCCAATCTCGATCCCGTTCAACACACCACCTCCAGTATAATTTAGTTGCCAAAGCCTCCCCAAATAAAGAAGACTGCCTTAAGCCAAGCCCACCCAACTTCTTCGGGCTGCACACCAAGTCCCATTTGACAAGACTCCATTTATAGGAGGACAGGTTGCCTGCCCATAAGAATTGCCTTGCCAAAGAATCCAATTCCTTCACAAACCACTTTGGGGCCACTTGGAGCATACACCTATAAATCGGAGAGCATGGACCACCGACTGGATCAGTTGAACCCGTCCAGCAAAGGATAACCATCTATGAGTCCAATGTTCAACCTTCATGCTAAATTTGTCCAGAATGCCCTGCCAAGAGTCCCTGGGAGGATTACCAGCAGAGATAGGAATACCCAAGTAAGTCAAGGGAAGATAACAGACCTGGAATCTCAAGATATGAGCAATCCTCAACTGAATAGTTCCAGGTGTGTTGAAGAAGATAATGGAAGATTTATCCTCATTGATCAATTGGCTAGAAGCAACAAGATAGACATCCAAGATTTTATGCAGATTTATAGCTTCTCTGATCCTAGCCAGTCCCATCAGGGCCGTATCATCCACAAACTGCAAATAGTACTGAGGAGGTATGTCATGACCCCAACTCCAACCATGAATAATACCCAGTCTCACATTATACTTAATCAATCTCCCCAAACCCTCAGCCAAAAGAATGAATAAGTACGGGGAAAGAGGGTCCCCCTGACGAAGACCCCTGGACGCACCAAACAACTCAGTATGATCTCCATTAATGAGCATAGAGAACGAGGTAGACGAAACACAACTCATAACCCATTGGATCCAGTCATCAGCAAAACCAAAGGCCCTAAGAATCTTCTGGAGGAAGGACCATCGGACTCTATCGTAAGCCTTTGCCATGTCCAGCTTGATAAACATAGCTTTTTCCTTGGAAGCTGCCATAGAATGAATGGTCTCAGTAGCCATGACCACTCCATCCAAGATTTGACGGCCCTGCACAAACCCACTTTGCTCTTCAGAAATGACCCCCCCAGGCCAATTTTTCAATCTTTCCGCTATCAGCTTAGAAATAATCTTATAAATCACATTACAAAGAGAAATAGGATGGAATTGGCCTAACCGGTCAGCCCCATCACATTTGGGAATGAGTGCAATGAAAGTCGCATTCAAAGCCCGAAGCATCCGCTTACTCCTCTAGGACTCTTGGACCACCTCCAATAAGTCCAATTTGATAATATCCCAGAATTCTTGATAGAACTCAATCGAAAACCCATCCAGTCTAGGAGCCTTCCCCTTCTTCATGTGAAAAACAATCCTCTCAAGTTCGTCCAACAAAATAGGTCCCATAAGCTGCTCATTCATCTCCCTAGTAACTAGAGAATTAATCCAAGCAAGAACCTGATTTTCCTCTTCCGATTCCCCCTGAGAATCTTGACTAAAAAGGGATTGGAAATACTACATAGACTCCCTAGAAATCTCTTGCAAGGATAAACATTGCTCACCTCTATCATTAACTAGAACATGGATGGAATTGCCATGTCTTCTTGCTTTCACTGAATTGAAAAAGAATGCAGTATTCTTATCCCCCGCTTGAAGCCAATCAATACGAGCTCTTTGTTTCCAGTAGATTTTCTCCCTAAGCTCCCACTCCTCTAAATCCTTGATTGCCCTGACTTCCTCCCTAAGCAAGGCTTCTGATAATCCATGCTCTCTAATCTCACTAGTAATGCCATTCAACTCTAATTGAGCAGTTGTCTCAGCATGAAAAATATTACCAAAACATCGACGATTCCACCGTTTAAGCTGAAACTTAACAAATTGCAGCTGCTTGGCAAAAGTGTACATGGCAGTGCCAAAGGCTGGCCTCCCTTTCTTCCACCACTCTGCAACATGAACCTGCAAAGAAGAATCTCGCAACCACATAAGCTGGAATTTGAATGAAGGAGTGCGAGCGACCCAAGTAGAAGCGGAACACCAATTTGATTGGCTAGTGGTTCGAACCTTTCCAATCTAAAATCTCGTAGCATGTGGACCATCCCCCACCAACCCAAAAACTAGAAACCAGAAAGCGATCCAGCCTCTCCTCAATCCAATACTCCCCTAGTCTCCTGTTGTTCCAAGTGAACAAACCATTACCAGGCTTGATGTCAATAAGATTCAAGGTTGATATACTATCCCAAAGAAGGAAGGAAGAAGGCTCCAACCGTATAACACCACCCATCTTCTCACTTAACTCTAAGATGGCATTGAAATCACCCGCCATAATCCATGGATGAAAAAGAAAAAACCCACGCATTAAAGTAATATGAGACCACAAATTCTGCTTACCCTGAAGATCAGTGGGGGCATAAATGTTAGTAAGCAAGATATATTCCCTAGTCTCAAGACTAGAGGCAACCCCGGATAAAGAAGATTTGGAAGAAACCCACCATATAGGATGAATCCTCAAGGGGTTCCAAAGACAAGCCACACCGCCAGAGCAGCCAAATGCTCCAATACACTGACATTCGCCTCTCCCCCAAAGCTTAGGCACTAGATCCAACATACTTTCCATAAATAATTTAGTTTCCTGCAAGAAAAGGACATCAAGAGAATGACTCTTAATCAATTCCCGAACAACTTTTTGTCTAGGGCCACTGTTCAAGCCCCTCACATTCCATGAAAGCACAATCATTTCGGGGGATTAGAAAAATGGGAATCCAGAGTCTTTACTGACCTTGACTCAACCAAGTTCTCCCCCATCAATTTGATCTTATCCAAGTCCTTTCTGCCAACCTTCGAACTCTTCTCCGCTGCTCCTTTCTTAATGTCTTTCTGAAGAAGACCCAGATGTAAAGAGATCTTATTACTTTTAACCCTAGTAGAGTCCAATTTCTGTGATGCATGAGAAACATCCTCACCAACCATCTTCACTTTAGTACTAGAGATGGGACCCTTCTGAGCCAATTTCTGCTGATCCATCTCCATCTGTTGACTACCAACCTCCTGCAGACCCTGGGTAGGATCCAAGTTCACACTATTAAGCATCAACCCTACTGCATTAAGGTCCAAAGGAATCATCTCCGGATTCACCTCCTGCTGGCTAAGATCATCCAAGGCTGCAAATCTGTTAAAGGTATCCTCCTCCTGACTCTCCTGCAAAGACCTCTTTTGACCTCGGTTCCTATTCTTTGTCTTAACTGGGACAAAACCATCAACACCCACAACCACACCGGACATGGAAGCTTTTCCTTTATTAGCCCCATCAAGGTTATGGGACGACTGTTGAGGCTGATGCTCAGCCGATTTAGACCTAGGGTTCTTGCGCTGCAAATGACCATACTCATGACATAGACGACACCGGAAAGGTAAAGTCTCATAATCAAGCTGTTGGACCTAAGAGTAAGAGCCCGCACACATATGTTGGACCCAAGAGTAAGAGCCCGCACACATATCTATAGCATCTGACAAAGGCTTACTAAGATCAATTTCAACACAAATGCGAGCAAAAGTCATTACCTTTCTCCCCAAGGTTTGCGTTGAAGATCCAACAGGCTTCCCAAGCAGGGAGTCTAGCATTCGCAACACATCCTCCTGACAACATTCTACCGGAAAACGAGGTAATCGAATCCACACTGGGACCCGATTCGGGAGCTCCTCCGAAGGGTTAAAACCCGCATGCCAAGGTTTGATGAACAACCCCACCTGGTTATAAAAATAAGGGCCTCCCTCAAAGACCTGATTGCGATCATCCATGCAATTTAAAGTGACCATGAAGTAATTGTTTGCCAAGAACATACCTCCATTTCCCCTTCCGGCGTCCAAGTCCTCTGAGCCCAATTTTCCAAAAACTGTAAAGAAACCCTCATCCCCAAAAATTTGCAGTATAACGAGTGCTTTGAGAAATATTCAACATCTTCAGCAATCATCTCAGGCGGAATTACCAATTTTGGCTGCTCTTTGCATCGCTCAAGGCAGCCATTAATCTTTGAAATCCGAGCGCCATTGGACAAGCCTGCCCTAGTAAACCCCGAATTTGGAACAAATAGATCATTAGCGAAGGTCTTGGTACCTTGGGATGGGGATTTCGCGCCCAACGCACCTCGAAAATCCATACCGGGTGAGTCCCTCGAGGCTTCTCCCCCTGTAGTCGACATCACACCCAATGGCAAAACCCACACCCAAAACCAAAGTGGGTGAGGAAGCCTCACACCCCAGCACGCACCGTACACCCATCCCTCTCAACCACCACCAAAAGAAAACTAGCCAAAGCCCCCCACACCCCACAGGCTTCCCACTAAACAGCCGCTAACACTAAATCCCTGCCGTACCTTGAATAGACTCTCCACCCACGAACCACCACACCGCCACCACACCAGTCGCTCAGCAAACCAATCGGATCCTCCCTGCACGAACCCACTATGCACTTCTGTCTGCGCACTACCAAGCACAAACCGCCCACGAGCTAGGGCTCGGATGCCCTAGCTCAAACTCTGCAACCTTCCCCCGCACGTGAAGCCATCCCGATTATGCTTAAGAAAACGGTGTAATTACTAAATGTGAAGGACTTAGAATTTTCCAGCCATCATAGTTTAATTGGTTTTTTCCCACTGTGAATACTTATGCTATTAACTGAAACACGATTGCTCATTTTCTTGAGCTACCCTTTTGGCTTCATTTTTACTTAAATGGAACCTCATTTGGGATGCTTTTTTTTTTGATTCCTCCTCAGTCATCATGATTTGTTTTGGACATATGTGTTATTTATATGAAGATGATAAATAAATGTAAAGAAACACAGGAATTATAGAATAAATAGTACTACAATAGAATGGTAGATGAGGTGAGCGTGTATTGGGCTTCAATGCAACAATCTCCTCCATATCGTTTTATACATATTGCTGGATTGTGTAGTCTATTTTGCCAAAACTTTTTCTTAATCAAGAACTCTGGACTTAAGCTGTAATAGAAAGTGCAATTAATGTCTTGAAGAATGTTCTTAGACACTTATAGCTTGCCTTGATTTGTTTTCCCACAAAGCTTGAACTCTGTGTACACCATCCACCTTTAGAGTCGCCAAAGAATATGATCCCTGATCCAGAGTTGAGTGTTGTTTGATAATCTTAAACAAGACTTTCTAGTTTATCTCCAGTGCAAGTAGACATATCTGATATCACCCAAACATCAGGTTTGTATATGTACATTTTTGTTTCCTTTGCATCTGGTATCTGTGTTTGATTCCAATTTCTACCAACCAAACTGCCTATATAATTTTTATATGTAAACCTATCTCACTATTTCATATGTTTCAACTGTTTGTGTTGTTGAATCCAGATGAGTATTCCACAGGAAACAACTTCCCATGTGCAATCTGTATGACTGTAGAATGCTTCTCAAGTGCTTTAGATGCACTCTACACATTCTCTGGATGAATAGATTAACTGCTGTACCTATGCTTGTAGTATTGGATAGCTACTTAAAGGAAAGCTCTTCTGTGACTCTAGTGGAGACAAATACACTCTGGCCAACTACTTTGCCAAGCCAATGAGCAAGTAAATGATATCATCCTACTGTGGATCCTTATTGACAAATCTATTGATGTATTAATTCAGCCTCTTTCTGTGCCAAATTATCAATCCTATAACACAATATTATTTATGCTTAATCAGGCCCTTTTATGAACCTTGCTCTCAAAATTCATTTTTGTTATGATAAAAAACCACATGTCAAGGTATGATGAAATGAATCTTCAATACCCATTTGAGAAATTTTATTCTTGCTGTTTTTGATGATATATTTTTATATAAAAGACTACGTAGTTTAATATGAATCATTCGAAAATTACTATGGGACTCTTTAAACTCCCTATATGTATACTCGGCAAACCTGATCCAACTAAAGATTGAAACAATCCTGATTACTCTCAAAAGTGTGATTCTTTTGGGAGAATTAAACAGTTTTTTTCAGTCACCTAGAAAGTTTGTCTCAGTTTTTTGGATGAATGATGACACCTGTCATTGATCTCACAAACAAAGATCAACACACATGCACAAAGGCAGTGACAACATTTTTGAACAAATGAAGAAGGAAAGAATTCTAGATTTTTCAAGCCCTTTGTACAGTGAAATGTGATGCTTTAGGCATTGGCATAAAGGCAGCGCACATGCAAAATCATCAGCCTATTTACTTTTGAAAACTGAAAATTTGCTATCAGCAAGTAGTTGCTTTACATCTATGATAAAAGATTGTTGGCCTTTATGTATGCTATAGAAATGAAGCTGTATGTATTGGGATCATACTCCACTGCCACGAGCTGAAACAGTTAATCCAAATTTGAAGCATCAATTAGTGCAAATGAATTTTAGCTAACAAAAAGAAAGGTAGGTAATCAATAGAATGCTTCAATTAAAAATTTTAGTATAAGAAGGGCATAAATAACGCTGTTGTAGACTCCTTATCTAGGTTGCTTGAGCTATATACAGTATTTGTGGTACTCTAGGATGGAGAGAAGAAAAAGTGTCCAAATATGTAAAATATTCTGCAGGACTGAGAAAAGACCCAACAGAAGAATAATGTTTATATTTTTTTCAGGCGATGTAACCTATATCTACTTGTAAAACTATGGTCTTATAAAAGTATCATTCCTCAAGGTTAACTTGTTACTAGTCCCATTCACCTTTTTGAGAACTATCACAACATTAGGAATATTTTTTTAAGGAGCTAAAAGATGAAAATAATTTGGTGCTTTATATGAAATTTATCCAAAAAATTAAATAGAGAATCTGAAAAAGTACAGGTTTATTGTGGCCACAACCCATTCCTTACCAAAAAAGGAAATCTATTAGCATGGTATTCATTGCAGGCCTACCACAAACAGGAAGAAAGAATTCCATGGATGGCAGTTGTTAGCAGCGTCACTAGTTTTTGGACAATTAACACCACATATTTACAGGTTGTATGGACTTCCTGAACGTTGTTAGTGGCAATTGTCCAAAATATATGAGTAATTTCTTGTAGGAGCTCTTTTTAATAAGTTGGGGCCATTTTAGCCCCGTGGAACATCGCTCAAAAACATATGGATAGAGATAATCTTGATCAAGGTCTAAAACGGCACTTGAGGAAGTATGTTTTAGATAATATTAATTGGTATGTATGGCATAATATTTGTTTCTTTCTGTTCTTCTAATTTTTACTCTGTTCATTTTTCTATGTCAAAGCGTGCTGAAGAATTTATTTTCTGGTATAGAAATTGTAAGGGCCTTTTGTACAAGGTTGTATGTTACCAAGTGAACTTGCTGCAGGCAACGCATGTGGCAGCTCAATATGGACAAACAGCTTTTTTGTATCACTTTGTAACCAAATGGAGTGCTGATGTTGACGCACCTGACAATGATGGGAGAAGTCCATTGCACTGGTATGTTTTCTAAGTTTAAGTGACTTTAGTTGTTAGTGTTAGAAAATGATGGTTGAGGACAACTTAGCTTCCTACCTTTGTACTTTATTAGCATTCATCAAAGATTTTTTTTCATTGTACTCTGCAACTTTAGTTCAGATTTACTTATTTAAAAAGTATTTGTCTGGATGAAATCTTAGAGTCACATCTAGGTTGAAGTTCTTTTGGCCTGTCATTTAGAGTTATAAAACAGGATATGTTTGCATTATGTCAAGTCGTTTGGGGCTTGTAATTTAGAATTACTAATAAGTTATCTTTTCATTAGGTTTTTCCAATACTGAAACCTATCGATTTACAGCATATATTAAAATTTTGCCACCACGGTGATCATAGTTGCTTATGCTGTTCTCAAGTTAATAATGCTTGCTTCATTGTCCATGTAATTTTTTTTCTGTTTGGGTTGTTGATTCATGTGTCAAACATATTGATATTACCATAATTCTGTGCAACAAAACCTTCAGAATTTAATTATTTTACTGCAAACATGGCCTGCTTTAATTGAATGAGCTGAAAATGATCAGATCGCCTTTAGACATTTGGGAAAAGCTATTCTTTTAGATGATCAAATTGATATGGAGCTTCATTTAACATCCAACCTTTGGACATCACTTTAGTGCAGAGTTACATAATTTTTATTAATCAGAATCTCATTGAATTCTCAGGAGAGGTGTGTATATGTAGAAATTGTGTAAATCATTTTTGGAAAGTGACATTTTATAGTTATGAATCTGACATCAATGTCTTATAAAGTCCATCTTTTCTAAGGAGGTTTTATGCATATTTAATGATTAATATACGTCAAAGAAAGTCTAATTGATAAAGTCCGTTTGTTATTGTATTTTTTGAAATTTCAGGGCTGCTTATAAGGGCTTTGCTGATACTATTAGATTGCTTCTGTTTATGGATGCGTATCGGGGAAGGCAAGATAAAGAAGGTACTATGATTCCATAGAGATTTTGGTTGAGGTGGCCTGAATTTGCTTCTTGCACATAGAAATTGAGCTTTCCTGTTTGATTTTAACAACTTGCACTCAGGGAACAGCTAATGGACTAAATCTTTCAGTAGCTCAGAGTGTGTGATTAAATATTTGCTTTATGTAGCTGCATGGCTTTCTTAGTGCATGTTCTGTGCTTGACCTTCTTATTTACCTTGAAATGTACATAATACCAGGATGCACTCCTCTACATTGGGCTGCAATAAGGGGTAATCTAGAGGCCTGCACTGTGCTTGTACAAGCTGGCACTAAGGAGGATTTAGCGGTTACTGATAGTTCAGGCTCTACTCCTGCCCAACTTGCATCTGAGAAAGGCCATCGCCATGTTGCATTGTTTCTTGTATGTATAGAATACCTAACTGAGGGATAATGAACTGAATCTCTTTTTGCTTATCTTAAGTGTAACTATATTTTTCAAGCCTATGAACTGTGCCATCTAACGTCATAATACTTATGAGTTATTACCAAAGCAATTCTATTGATTGGCTACCTCAAGATTAGTTTTAAAGTAAAAATATCTTAATCAATATTAAGACACAATATAAAGCAATCTGTGTTGAACACAATGTACCACTGAGAGGGGGGTGAATTAGTGGTTTCCAAAACTCTTTAACCTTTTGATTCTAAGAGTGAGTACTGGTTAGCAAAGCAAACACAAGTAAACCTACCGGTGAAATAATGCAAGACTTCACAATGCAATCACACAAAGGCACATCACATGACACCGGTATATACGAGGAAAACCCAAGATGGGAAAAACCTCGGTGAGAAATGTTGCTGGAGTCTACTGCTCCAATCCAGCCTCACAGTGAAACATTGGTTACAACATTTAGGGCACCAACCCAAGGAGCACCAACCCTTGATTTATAGCACCAACCCATGGAGCACCAACCCCTGCACCGAGCTCCAACTCAGTGATCTACAATGAACATAATCAAATACAAAAGTAATAATTTGATTACAAGTGAATCTTGTAACCACTGCATACACTTCACCCTGCCGGTTTCACTTCTCCTCTGCCTTATCGGTTGACTCCTCTTCCTTGTCACTCTGCCTTTGTTGTATTCTCAGCCGGTTTTTTGTCTTCTCCTTTCTTCTTCTCACTTTCTCTATCTGCTTACATTCACCTACTGCTGCGAATACACCAGTTCTGACTCTACCAGTTATCTGTCTGCAACTGGTTACCAGTTCCTTGTTCACTCTGTCACTTCTCCTTCTGCTCTGCTTATGGTCTTTCGACTTTCTTCCGACACTCACTCTCCACCACTTCACTCTCAACAACCTTCCTGCTGTATCTACCACCATCGGTTGTCTTCACTGATTCACACTTGCAGTTTTACCGGTTACTGAAACCTTACCGGTTTAGCCTCTGTTAAACCCTCGCACCGGTTGTGTCTCTTCTACACTCAGTCGCTTCAGTGTTTAATAGTCAAGTAATCTGACTGATCAATCCTTTTCTTGCACACCTCTCTCACTTGACCGACATCACTCTCTTGTGCAGCAGCAACAAATTTGGTCTTTGAACTGTGTATTTATACCAAGCCTTCCCACCAAAACGACATTCAAACTTCTGGCACCCTAGGGTTCCTTCATTGACCTCAAGGAAAACTCGATCCAATCAGATCTCTTTCTAGAGATCAACCACCTGCAACGGATCAATCAAACTCCGCCAATCACGTTGCGTCCAAAACACGTTTGTTATATTTGGCAAACACGACAACCTGTAATTGTCAAACTCCATGAAGCAATCACGCAAATAGCTTCACCTAGCCCGATCAACACCTGGACAAACTGCATCAATCATGATGCCAACAAATCCGATCTCTGAGCTCAGATCTGTCTCGAACCGCACCCTTTTGCTCTCAACCCGTGATTCATGCTATCGACATTAATGTCGACCAGCCACCACCTACCTCACCGACAATGCACGGTCCATTGGTTTGACACTTGGACTCCACGTGGTGTCTCTGTCGGCATCCACCTCTGCTGAGTCTTCTGAGTCGGTTCAGATAAGATCACTGACCAACCATACAGCCGGGTTCATCTACCGGTTTACAAACTCTGCCAGTTATACCCTAACCGGTCTGTCTTCAATCTTGCACTTTGCTTCTCTTCTGGTGGAACACCTAAACCGGTCAGCACTCTTGCCAACCTACCTCATGCACATCTTAATCAGATGGGAGCCTTCTACACTTTTGCTAGCTCACCGGTGGACATGCTTATCGGTAACCACCTTGATGACACCATGTCATCAACCTTCAACAGTCTCCATCTGTCTGCATCTGCAATCTGGTTGCTCTCTCTGTCTGCCGCTGCTCAACCTCACCTTCAACTTCATCAGCCTGGACATCATCTTAGCCGGTTTGTCAAAGTCACAAACCCATCCCTTCTTTACTCTTCCTTCTTTGTCCCGATGGCACAACAAGCCAACTCTAGCTGATTCGGTGCATATCTCTAATTTCATGCACTTGAGGCATCTTTGTGTTTCACCGGTTGATCCGGTGTGAGCCTTCAATCACCTGCCTTCTACTCTTCTTTCTTATCTCGGAGGACTATGATGCATTCCATGCATAATGGGAGATAAGCTCCACTTACCGGTGGGAGTGGATCCTTGTCATTTGCATCTTGCAATGCACCAATGTGGCTTCCCTGTTTGAGCAGACATATCTTCAAACAGGCACATATGATCCGGTTGGGCACACTCTCTGTGAGTCTTTTCATCATCTAGTGACTGCATCTTTATCCGGTGGGAGTTCTGCTGTTTCACATCCAAACATCCAACAGCATACCGGTTGCCACATCTTCATTAACTCACCCTGCTTGCTCACTCTGTAGTCTTACCGGTCATCATCTTAACGGTTAGCACCAACATGTATACTAACATGTTCATCCACTTGTTCACTGGATGCTGGTTTCTTCATACCCATTCATCAACTTGTATACCGGTGACCCTAGCTTGCATACCGGTTGACATCAATGACAACACAATGCTAACAATCTGTTCTTTTAAGCGATACTTATAATCAGTTTGCGGGGTTGGCACAATACAAATTAGAATTCCCCTTTGAATGGGTTTATTCCAGCCATCTTAATTTACCGGAACCTCAATCTAATTTACCCTTTCATGTAGTTCTTATCTGAACATAATTGAAGTGAACTAAGATTATGCCTTTAGAAGGTTCTATTATTGAGGTTACATCAGATGTCAGTATGTTTCCAATGGTGGGTAAAATACCCAGCGTATATGATTGTTGAATTCTTAACAGTTAGTTTATCATTTCTTTAGCGCATTCACAAGTTTATTTTGCAACTGTTGCTTGGTGTTTATGATAAGGCATTTGATATTTCGTGTTAGCTTGACTGAAACAATTTCTTTTTTGCTTATTTTAACTATCAAATGTTATCTGATTGCTACAGGATAATGTGTGACCTGTAATTGTCCTGGATACTACAATGTATAATTTGCACACAAAGATTAGCAATTGCCTTAGTGCTAATACAGGGCAAATTGCTACTGAAAATTAACTGACATAAGCTCTAATTTGATTTGTTATAGATATAGGCTGCCTTCTACATCTTTTGTTCAACTTTCACTGTGTATGTGTCCAAATTCATGTCTACACTGCTATTTATCAGTTTTCAAACCCTTAGTTGTCTCTACCAACACATGATTTGTCATTCAGAAATTCGATGGTGTAAGGAATGAAATTTGCTGCTTTTTATAAGTTTAACTTATTGATGAATTTTTCATTTACTTGCTGTTGTAAACCAAGAGCTATGTTTGAAATCAGCCATATCATCATTTTAGAATGATTGATTAAGTGCTGGAAATGAAATCAACATGAAGGAAACGAGCAATTGGGCAAATAAAGAACACAAATTACCTTAACAAAGGAAGACAAGACCATGGAGAAGCCTTTATGTGGGTAAAACCTCTAATAAAGTTGGGCTGTGCTTCCTACCAAAAATTGGGTTGATGGATTTGGTCATGGGCAAGTGTCTAAGCCTGTCACTGAGTATTGGTCTGTAGACAAAATTAAAGGTTTTGGCAATGGCTGAATGTATCACTTGATTCCTGCGACCTGCAGTATTGCTGTCAGATGTCCTCTGGGGACCACTTGCATTTTCTAATCACTCGTATTAGTTTATCTTCTTAACCCCTTTGTTGAATTTCAACATCTACGGGTGATTTTCTGATCCTATGCGTTATTTAATATTTTGTCATCTAAGGTGTCAAAATTTGTTTTCAGTGCATGTTACAACATCATAAGGTGTTTACAGATTACAACAACTGATCTGTTTCAGATGAATATGATATTCTTGGTTTGTTCTAAGATCAGTTTAAAATCTATTTGTTTGCAATATTTTGTTAGGGAGATGAATCTAGATTGAATCCTTTGATAGTTTTACTGCATATGATCTACATTTACCCTTCACTAAAAAACGAAAACATGAAAACAAAAATTACATCTTTGCAATGATGCAGTGTTCAGTTCGCACTATATATTCTTCCATATTGATCTGACTGGTAACATTGATATATTAAGCTGCTCAATAGAAGTGATATGCAAATTTTAGACAGCTGAGAAACCTAAATGCTCTGGCTAGATATAATAAATCACAAAGGGCATGTAGCAGATACATTTCTGAAGCGTGAACCTTTTTAGAATAGCATGATGTTCTAGATAGATTGGATTCAATCTTTACCTTTAATCTATGTTGTGACTTCAGGTTGAAATTTGGTGGTTCACTGATTTTCTTTGCCCTGGGTTTGGTACTACTCTGTTTGGCATATTAGAATATATAAATTTTTTATAATAACAATATAAATATAAATAAAAAATAACAATAAATAAATAGGTGATAAATCTACTTAAGTACTTCACACAATAATCTATTTTTTAATTATTCCATAATCCAGGTGCAGATGTTGATTAAGTTGTCTGTTACTAAGATGGGTGCATTTTGGATAGGCAAAGCATATGGCTTCACATTCTTACCAGAGAGCTCTTCCAGCAATTTGCCTTTGGTTTCTGTCAGCAGAAACTTGAAAGGAAATCCAAGATATTTCTTTATGCCAATACCCGTGGTCAACTTCAGATTTGTGGGGTCCTGAGTGGCATATAAAAAACTGAACTGACCGTTTTTTTATATTTGAGATTCCTAGTTCATTTACAAATAACACTATGAATTTTTTTAAAATTTGTTCTGTTATGTATGAGATTATTTTGAGTAGCATATAGAGAGCAATATTAAAATTTGTGAAGAAGGTGAAGGTGCCAAGTAAAGAACGATGAAGGTAACAAGGTTTTTGTCATGACCAGTGGTTTAACTACATTAAAAATAGTTTTTATTTTCTTTTGTCCTAGTTTGCCTTGGGCACACCCACCCAGGCTTTGTACCCTAACAAGGACTTGTACCTAGATTCATTTGATAAAGGTATGGCCCCAGAACCAAGAGCACTTGGTAACAACCTTTCATTATAAAATTAGGTAATTCTTGAGTAACCATTGCCCCTTGGAACTCAATGACCACTGTGTATCTCCCTATTGGAGATTGGACATGTGATCTTTAAACTTGATTGTTCTAATAGATGTACAGTTGAGTATTCAATCTCATGATTCTCATCAAGTCAAAATCAATTTTTTTTAATATTGATGAAACTATATTTTTGGTTGCGTAAGATTCAATAGATGGTCTCAAAGAATTGTGTTAGATGTAGTCCCTCGATTAATAATTGTTGGGCAAAGGTGTTGGATGTGTTTTGTATATTTTGCATGTTCCACACCTCTTATGTACACCCCATTGTATCTAGTGGGGCCTGGGGCTGCACCCTGGCTAGGAAATATGGGAAGGCATGAGTGGGGGGTTGGGGGGGCATTATATGTGGTTTTTTGGTCCATGGTGTTGGTGCTCAAAGTTGGAAGTCTCTAAATCTCTAAAGTTAAGTGTTGTGACCACATCACACATCGCCCCATCAAGATGGGGACCCCCCTTTTTTTAAGGTTTTGCCTTCTCTAGGAGTGGTCTCTCTATGCTCTCTTCTAGTGAATGGAGTGGAGTTAAATATCAAGTGTTGCAGGAATGATTCGTAGATGGAGGACTTAAGATTGAGCAAACTTAGTAAAGTAATGTGAAATAGCTAATTGTAGAGTCATTCATAAGGTTGCATACCTTGTCCCAATTTGAGAGCAAATTTTTTTTGAAGACCATGTACCTTGCTCCCTCATTGGAGCGAATTTGCCTAAGTACCTTGACCCTGTACCTTGCTAAGGTCCCAAAGTGAATTTCCTTCATAGGTGTTTTTAAGGGTCGAATTGATGGTGCTTTTATGTGGAAAGATTGGAATACTTGAGCTCAAAACCAACCAAGTGAAAGAAGATTTCCAAAGTCATGTCCTTAGAGAAGTCTTAGAGCGAGTTTTGTCCAAAACATGTGCGTACCTTCCGAAGTACACAGAGCGAACTTAGACTTATTGATGTACCTTCTTAAGGGTCCAGAGCGAAATTTTGCTAAGTTGGGCGAATTTGTTCAAGCATGTACCTTGTTGAGATTTGAGATCAAAACTTGTAAGTCTTGTACCTTCCAAAGGACATAGAGTGAAATTTTTTATCAAGTCTTGTCCTTGGAGAGGTCCAAGAGCAATTTATCAAGTCTTGTCCTTGGAAGGGACATTGAGCGAATTTCATTTTTGAGTCCCGTCCTTCCAAAGGACATTGAGCAAATTTTATTTTAGGTCTTGTCCTTGCCAAGGTGAGAGAGCAGATTTCATCATGTCCCTACCAAGGTCTTAGAGCGAATTATTTCCAATTGATGTACCTCCCGAAGGTCTTGGAGCGAATTTTAATACAAGGTCACGTACCTTAGAAGGGACACAGAGTGAATTTTACCCTTGAGTCATGTCCTTGCTAAGGACATAGAGCGAAATTCTTATCAAGAGCCTTGTCCTTGCTAGGGACATGGAGCGAACTTTTTCACCTTGACCTTGTCCTTGCTAAGGTCCTAGAGCGAATCATGTGTGTACCTTGCCAAGGACCTAAAGCGAAATTCCCAAAGGCAAGCATTTTGGTGCCAAAAAACTTATTCAAATTCGAATTGCTAAAAAGGAGAGTTTTAATCTATCAAGTTGGCTGGCATGAAAGAGGCGATTTATCTTTTTGTTTTTATTAAACCAAGTCGGCCTTAACTCCAAAAGTCATGACTCTACCCTAAACCGCATATATAAGGAGGATTAAATTAATCATTTTAACATCAATTCAAAACACAATTCCTCTCTAAAAGCGAATTTTGTCAGTAGGTCAGCGAATTTCTCCAATTGAACATGGAACTTCATCAAGCATCAGCAATTCTAAATCAGCATAAAGGGCGAATTTCATCATTGAATGCAGGTCTGGTCTTTTAGAGAAGACGAATTTATCATTTGAAGATCAGGTTGAAGCGAATTTGCTCAGCAAAGAAGCCTATCATACAGCAAATTCACCTTGGGACAGCCCAGATTTTCCTTAGACATCAGAATTGCATTCCAAATAGTGAATTCATTAGTTAAGCAAATCATCAAAATCAGAAGTAAGGATTGCATTTAAGATCAAAAAAAAAAAGGAGGTCTGATTAGAGGCAGAAAATCATAATTCACTCAAGTTAGGATGCATGTATAGAGTTAGATCAGTCTTATTAAGCATTTGATTAGAATCATTAGAGTATAGGACTGGTTTAATCAGTATTTCACCTTCATTTTTAAGCCTAAAGTCAATAATTTTCATAACCTTGTCAAGACCCTAACTTGAACATTTTTAATAGGTGAATGATGGCAGCACCCAAGGCAAGTGGATCTACCTCCCGACAGGCTCTCATCAAAGAAGATCAGAAGAACGATGACTTGGAGACTAAATTCACATCCCTGTGGAGCAACATTGGAGATACAAATCTTGGGAACTTCAATGTGAAGAAGTTTCGTGAGGCACCATATATTGGCAAACCATCGCCTATAGCCAAGGGGATAATAGAAAGCGGCATCATCAAGGCAACTGGCTTCCCTCCTGCAGTTAGATGTCATGAACTAATGATTGAGTGTGCCAAGCACTATGATTCACACTCAAGGACAATCGTGGCCGAGGATGGAACCGTTCTTGGTTACCTATCAGAAAAAGCTATAAGCTTAGCTTTCCACCTACCAGAACAAAGGGACATGATCTATAGAAGCTTAGAAGGAGCTAAATCAATATATGAAGATGATCCTGATGCATGCCTAGCAATCATCAATAGGGATTGGTTGCAAAAGAGTAGACCTCGCCTGAATAAGATACCTAATGGGCGACACCGAATTGACTTCCAAGAGGAATTTAGGGATTTGATCACCATGCTTAGCCGAGTTATAGGTGCTCCTCAAGCCTTTTGTTTTGATAAATGGATGTTATTCTTCATACAAATAATCATCCAAAGGAAAGGAATGATCAATTGGGCAAGAATCATTAGTAATAGCCTAGATGTATAATTGAGAAGGTTAGTTCCCACCAAGTCATTCCACATGAGCTCATATGTCATATATTCTCTAGCAAGGAATTATGAATATGCGGGACTACCACATAGAGGCAGAGTTGGAAGGAGGCCCGAAGAAATAAGGGTTTGTGATTCCAATAAAATATTGCATCACCCACCTAAGCAACACTCTAGATTGGTCAATGATACTTTCACAATGCACATCACTAGGATCTTACAAGGTGGAATCCATTAGAGATTGTCTCTGGAGGCACAAGCACTTGTTCATTCAATTTCCCAAATTCACATACATAAGGATCCAAGGACGTCCTTCTTCTCCTTATATGTTGCCACGTTATCCCACAGACAGGATTAATACTTCTTGAGGTGGCAAGACAATTGTTATCATGTACCAAGTCATTGAGGTACAAACATGGAGGTGTCATCACTAATTCCATTTCACTTGGAAATTCAATAGAAGTTTGTCCTTCCCTTCAAATAGCTGAAAGTGTCAAGCTAGAGTTATCTTTCTGTTCGTTTACACCATTTGCTTCTAGAGATAACTTTGATCCCTATGGTAATGTAAAAGAAATGGCTGGAAGAAAACATAAGCATGTGTTTCAAGTAGAAGACTTTTGGATGAATGGACAAGATGACTTAGAGATAAAGAAGAAGATGCACTCCCGGCTGCCTCTTGATCTTATCAGGAAATGCAAAGTCTATAGAGTGGCTGATCAAGCACACAATAGTGGTAGGTATATCCAATCTACCTATGAGATGGAAGATAAAGCAATAAAGATTAACTGGGATGAAAAGGAAGTCACAGATTTGAGGGAATTGATGAATCAAGTTTTAACTTGCACACGTAGATGGGTAGATATTCAACATCAGAAATTGAAGGAGCAAGATGTGACAACGACATTCAATTTGGAGACAAGGATAGAAGAAGAAGAAAGAGCAAGTGCAAGTGAGAGCACTTCTCATTCCAAAGGATCAAAGAGGAAGAATGAACAGGGAAAGGAGACGTCCAAGAAGAAGCAAAAGACAAATTCTGATCAGCCTCCTAGCGCTTCTTCTAGGCATGAGAGAGAAATAAATCAAGGCAAGGATCAAAGAATAGATGAAAGCACGGTCCATGAAGTAGATGAATCAATGGAGTCTACAATACAAAATGACAGGAATAATAGACAAGATAAAGGGAAAATGCCACAAGAATCATCAAATCCAGCCCTTCATATCTAGATTTGTGATGATGAAGAACAAGGTGATAATAATGAAGTAACTTCCCCTCCCAGAAATGAGCCATTGCCCAAGGAAGTGCAAGTAAAAGAAGGAAGGTCTTCTATCCCCAACTGGCTCAAAGAAAGACTTGCCAAGGAGGTAATGGTGGAAGAAGAAGAACAAGAATTTGATTTGGAAAGTCTTCTAAATGAACCTCAAGAAGTCATTGAGAAGAGGAAAGCTTCAAAGATGTCTAAAATATTAAGAGACGATGCAGGCTCTAGGAAGATACAAATTGCTACCCCGACAGTAGATAAGTATGAGGATGAGATTACGACAGATGAATATGATTTGGAGACATTTGACTTAGGTCCACTTACTTTTGAGCAAGCCATGGAGGAAGCAACCGATTCAGTGAAGGCAATCAATGAGAAGCTAAAGGCTGAAATAGAGAAGAACAAAAGGTTGGAAAAAGGAGATAAATGTGTGGAGGAGCTATTTCCATCAATCCAAGGAACCACTAAGATAGCATGATCCAACAATCACACCTCCACCAATGCTTCCTCATGAATCGGTGAACCATATGGAGAAGATGGCAAACTCAGCACAACTTCTAGATACATGGATTAACAAATCCTTCGCAATGGCTAATGAGTTTGTGAGAAATATGATGAAAATACTTGGTAGAGCCATTCGTATTCTTGAGATAGTTCATAACCTCATGGTGACAGTTGATGCCTTCACTCATACTAAAGATGTCACCATTCCAGTATTGCAAGCAATAAGGAAGGCACCTAGACAGATACTAGCACAAGAAGGGATAATTAGAAAGGAATCAACTCCTAATCTGTTACAGTGGTCGACTTTGCTTCAAATGAAGAAACTCCTTTTTTGAAGACATTAGCAGCAAATGTAATCTGAAGATACCGTCCATCCTATTCATGACAAGGTAATTGAGGTGATGTGCGTCATTCTTGGCAAAAGGGTAGAAATTGAAACAGACGTGGACATTCAAGAATTGGAGGACAGGGTTAAAGTCATCTTTCAAGGAGAAGGTGGACTGATCACAGAAAAACAGTTAGATCATATGCATACCACTATGTTTCTTATTGATAAGACAAAAGAACTTGAGCATAGATGGGAGATAACACTTCTTGCAGCCTTTGATGAAGTAATCCACCTAGAGGAACGAATGAAGAATCTACCTGGGATTCCAATTTCTGAAGTTGAAAGTATGACGTCCAGATTCATTGAATATGCCAGAAAGGAATGCGAGAAAGGGAACCAGATTCTAGAAGGTAGTTTGTTATGATCCCACTTGGCGTTCTATTTTCCTATTGGAGGATGCTTCGTCAATTTCCGTGTCGACACATGTTATCTTCTCATTGGTTGATTTGGGATGATGATTATCTTGATAGGGTTTTCATTTGTATCAAACCCTAATTAGGGTTTATGTGGCAAGATCTTGGCCCTTGATCTTCATTTGATCTCGGCCCTTCATTGTATTTGGGAGTCTTATATAAACTCCATTCATTTCATTTGTAATGGTTAATAAGCAATAGCATTAGAGAATAGAAAAGAATAGAAGAGAGAGTAATAGTGCTAGAATAGTGGCAAGAGAAAGACTTGAAGAATTGTTGTTGTTTGGCTATTGGATCAATAAAACATTGAAGTTATGGTATTTTTGCTCAATCCTTGAAGCCTATTGCATGGTTCTTTTATCTTCTCAAGTCAATCTTTGATGTTAATTTTAGTGTTTAGAATGAATGATGGCATGTTGCACTTGATGTGTTGTGAAACTTGTTAGCCATACCACTAGCTTTCTTGCTGATTGTAAGCGAGCCTTGTGTGGTCAACTGGAACCTTTGAAATTGTTTAAGTTCGATTATTGCTCAATCATTGATATGCATTCAACTAATGGTGTCCATGATTAGTAGTGATTTGAAAATCCCCAAACATCCTTAGAAGATTGCACTAGTTCTAGTAGAGTTGTTCATGTATGGCTATGCTATAACTAGTTGAGTTTCACTTGTGTCATTCTTCATCCATTCGTTCTTAGGATAGTTTAGAACTTCTCTAAACCCCTATCTTTTGCCATTTTTTGATAATCATTTAGTAGTTTTAGGAAAGAACTTCATTGCATATCATCTGCCAATCACTTGATGAAATCTTTTCGAACCATAAATGCCCCTAGATGAAACAACAATCACAACGACCAACAAAGATTATCCACACGTAGTGATCCTACATACATGAAACTTGGAGTCTTCTCGAATGATCCTTAAGCTGATCTTCAGCATCTGAGAGATTTTGTTCGAGAGAGATAAGATACTTATGGTATTTTATTCTGTGTTCGCATGTGCCTAAAAAACACATCAACATTAAGCTTCTTCTTTTGTTAGGTAGGGCAACTTTGGACCAATTATTGGGGTGGGTAGGACCTCCTTTACTTTTGGCTTTGCCAAACCAAGGGGGGCTTCTCTAAGGTGCTACAATCAATATCACTACAAGAACTAGGCATTCAACTTGGTATGAACCATACCCATTGCATAGTGCATCCTATTTTGGTTGTGTCACTTCGTGCGTATATATTGGTTTGCAATTTTCAAGGTCAAGCATCTTATTAAAGCAGATAATCTGGCATGTTAAATGAATGTAATATGACTTTTGTTAGCCGCTATTGCTGTTGTACATATTTAGATGTGGCAGTGAGTAAAACTACTTATAGCACAATTTAAAATGATGTTTTAAATTTAGTTTATTTTAAGTGTGTTGTGGGATGATGGGGAGGTGGAGCCAATAGTAGATTAATGCCTATGCTATCATGTCCCCTTTTCCCAACCTCAATTAATGTTGTGTATAAAAAAGTGTTTTTCAACACTAGTAAAATAAAATAGATAAATAAATAATAGTAATTTCAGATTTTGGTGCCAAGATTGGGCCCATTTGCCCCATTCTTGGTTTAGAATCTTCACTTGTTCATTTGGATCAACTGACTTTTTATTTTGGCAATCCAACTTGAGTTCAAATTTCCATGCCTGGAAGGACGAAAACCCTTAATGGTATCTTCAAATTATAGGATAATAACCCTATCCTTCTTGGCAATTTCCACTTGGGAACCAGAGTACACTGATCAGAGTTTAATTTAAAATATTTTAGGGTAGGGAACTTCGATTGCAGCCAAGCTCAATCAACTCTCTATTGATAGGCCATTGATGAACTGTTGAAAGCAAATCGGCACTCTAGGTTGTAGGCCATATTGCTCACCTCAGAAGGTGCCACTGTTTGGGGGGTGAATATGGCATCAACACAAGGAGAGTATGGCAAATATACACTTGGAGGACACCTTAGATGGCTAGACTGGTATTAGTTAGAAGTGCATACCATCTATCAATATTAGTGGACAAACCTGCTCGCCTTATTTGATGTTTCAGGTTGGTGTCATCTAGCACCAACGCATCCTACCATTGAACCCATCATTAACCTTCTAGTGTACTTTGGTAACTCCTCGCTTCCAATCATAGTCATCAAATCCTGCTGGGAGACATAGGAAGGATCGAGTGGCTATATGTAGGAAATAAGTGATCCAACCGACTAAGGTGTTATAATATGTATTAGCCTTTAGGTGTGAAAGAAACCTATTTAGCTGATTAATTTATGCAATCAGAAACTTTTGCTCTTGATCCACATGTTGGGGTCTCATTTTGTATGATGAAACATCATGTTGTTGCACAAACTACTGCACTTAGATATGAGAAGTGGATACATTACAATATATTCTTCTTTCTGTTTACTAGCAGTTCAAGACATCAATCGTATGCTGTTTCAATTATTTATTGTCATTGCGAGGTTGGAAGCAAAGCAGGAAACAAATCAATTTAGAAAATTCAAAAAGGTTTAATTGGGGATAATTCATTGGTATCAGAGCCAACAGTCTTGCTAGCATTTGGGTGCAATTAATGAGCATGCAGTTGAGTCAAAGAGACCTGAGAGCTTTAGAAAGGGAAAAGAAAAATTTGGAAGTAGCACAACCGAGAATTAGTGTTGGAATAGGAAGTAGAAGTATGAGAAGATGGTAAGATTGGGGAGATAAACTTGATGTTTCCATCTAAAACATGAGCATATGAATCAACCACTCATCTAGAGGATGCAACAAATGCATAATATGAATGCCACTAGCCAAATGGAATTTCACAGATGCAGGGAGTAATTTAGATAAAAGAATAATCATGCGAATCCCACAAATAATAGCCAAGTCTCAATTGGCTCAGCAGAGAGGCATAGAATTTCACAGGTGAAGGGAGCAATTCAAGAAAAGAATTGTCATGCAAATCCCACAAATAATAACCAAGTCTCAGTTGGCTCAGCAGCTAGGCATAGAATTTCACAGGTGAAGGGAGCAATTCAAATAAAAGAATGGTCATGCAAATCCCACAAATAATAACCAAGTCCCAATTGGCTCAGCAGCTAGGCCTTTTCAGGCTACCTTTTTACCTAGAGTGGAGGCACCATTGGAAGAAGAGGAGCAAAATACAGCAACATGTGACATCAACCTTTGCATGGATGAACACATGAATCTTGCCCCAACGTTAGAAATCTGATTTTATTTGTAAAGTATTGTAATTTTAGATCAAGGAATGGACCAAGAACGGAAGAAAGATCTACACAGCAGCCCCATAGAGATTTTCACTAGAGATTGAGCAAGTTGACTATCCCTCCTTTTATGGCTCGGGGAAAGGTATTGCATGTGCTTGGGTCCAAAAGTTGGACACATCTCTTTTACTCAGCCCTATGATTGAAGAGGAAGCCACTAAATTTACCATCCTACATTTGGAGGGCATAACCCACGAGTAGTGGCATCATGGGTTGATCACACAAAGGCATAATCATATTGCTACTTATGCTGATTTACACAGAGACTCATGGATAGATTTGCTGGAAAGGACCTAGAGATACATTTCAAAGAGTTGGCCTTGTTGAGAAAACATGGCACAATCGATGATTATATAGAAGAATTTCAGCGAGAATCAATTTTGGTTCTAGATGTGACAATGAGGATAATCATTGTCTTATTTGTGGAGGGACTAGCCAAACCACTCAAGGGTTTTGTCAAGGCTTTTGATCCAATATCTGCTTCTCTATAGGAGGCCATCAAGAGAGCACAAAGTCAGAGGATTTAGTGACCAAGAACAAATTATACTACAAGGTTGCATTGTTAGGACAACATAAGAAACCTTTTCAAAAGGTCTTTCCTTAACCTAAGGCACTACCCTCAAGACCAAGTAGGATTGAAGAATCTAAGAATGAACTTCAAAGGAAAAAATTATGGTTTTCTTTTAGAGAGGTAAGGGAGCCAAGGCATAGATTCTTGGGTGAGGGACATGTACACTACATAGAAGTGGTTTTTGGTGAGGATTTTGATGTAGAAGAACTAGAGCACGAGGTTGTAGCTGATGAGATAGAGCAAGAGGGCAAGTGAGAAGAAGAGGTTAGAGGAAGCACACTTGCCACTCTTTTCAGTGCATCAAGATATCATCCTTTTCGAGTATGAGGAGTCTTGTATGGTCAAAGAGTGATAGTATTGATTTATAATAGGGCTATCCACAATTCCATTGATTTGGTTTTGGTAACTAATGTTAATGCATGGTAGCTTATGCAAGATAAGATCTTCCTAACCTTCCTTGTTCTGTTATTTATCTACATGCTTCATGTCTGATTTATATTGCATATGATTATCGGATTGTACAAACATTGCTTATCATTATGCTATTGGGCTAACAACCCGATAGCATATTAATGTCAATTGTTAATTGGCATTAATATGCTATCGGGGTATTAACCCGATAGCATATTAAATGCTTTAAGTTATCGGGTTAAATTCGCCGATACATACTTGCTATCGGGTGCATAAACATTGGCACCGATTCACGTCTGTTATCGGGCTTAATTATATCGTGTTTAATGAATACACCGCTTCATTTGACATTAACATTGGTTAACAAATGCACCGGTTGGATTATATACATCGTGCACTTTGAATCATCGGTGTTTATATGAACCGATTCATTATATTGATCAGTCATTATATTATGATATTACAATATGCTATCGGGGGTTTTTGAACCGATAATCAGCATTGTGTTAATGGTATAATTGTAAAGGCACCGATCAATGGGTGCATTGATCGGTCATGCCTAAAAGGCATGACCGGTCAATACACCAATTGACCGGTTGCCTAAATGATATATATGCCAATTGAATTCATTTGGAGAAGACATAAAAAATATAAAATGATATCTCTCCTTCAGACCTGCAGATAAAAAAAAATCAGAATTATTAGACATTGACATAATTCCTCATATCCATATATAGCATTCATAGTTCATAACTTGTTCTTTAATTGAAATTGAAATAACTTTACATGGTATCAGAGCCAAGGTAATCGAACCTAAGGCTATTCAATTTTGATAAAATTCAAGGACTAAGTTACAAACTACATCACATTTCCATAATGGCCAACGCTATCAGATTCGAAGATAGACTCGGAGGTAGCGAAGATTTTTCAGCTTGGAAGTTTAGAATCAAAATGATTTTAAGAGAAGACAAAGTTGATTCATATGTCCAAACTGAAAGGGCACAACCAGAAGATGAAACCGAGAAATCCACATGGATCGAGGGAAATGATAAGGCTATTAAAATAATAGTGGATGGGGTAAGAAATAATATAATGCCCATCATTAGAAAGCAGGAGACGGCTTATAAAATGTTCAAGGCACTTGAAAGGACATTTGAGATATCAACTGCAAGTCGTACTCTGACATTAAAACGAGAGATCAACCATATCAGTATGAACAAAGGGGAGACAATTAACTCCTACTTTATGAGGATATCAAGCCTAAGAGATGACCTAGCTTCCCTTGGATACGACATACAAAGCAAAGAGTTAACACTCATTGCTCTAGATGGATTGCCTAGTGGATGGAACACATTCGTCCAAGGCATTAGTGCTAGGTCCAAATATCCTAAGTTTGAAAGACTAAGAGATGATTGTCTACAAGAAGAATTCAGATTGAACAAGGTAGGAATAAAACAGAAGAATATAGATGAAGACTTGCAAGTCCTAAATACAAACATCAATAAGAAGTACAAAAAGAAGCAATTCAGGAAAAAAAAAGCTAAACAAGGCAAGAACACT
Source organism: Cryptomeria japonica (assembly GCF_030272615.1). Classification (NCBI taxonomy): domain Eukaryota; kingdom Viridiplantae; phylum Streptophyta; class Pinopsida; order Cupressales; family Cupressaceae; genus Cryptomeria; species Cryptomeria japonica. Next base: position 373,618,608 of record NC_081409.1, read on the forward strand.
TCTAAGAAAGACCTATCACATGTTCAATGTTATAGGTGTGACAAATTTAGACACTATGTTGCAAATTGTCCAGAGAAAGGGAAGCAAGCCACATTTGCAAAAGTGAGGAAATCTAGAAGAGAAAATGACTCCGAGAACTATGTCCTCTACTCAGTACTTACAAGCCATGCTTCAAACAAGTCTAACTCATGGGTGATTGACAGTGGTTCATCCAGACACATCACCGGCTTTAGAGAAATACTAGACTCCATGATAGAGAAAGATGATGAGGAAGTAACCATCGGAGACGATTCTTCACATCCAGTCAGAGGAATTGGAACCTGCACCATCAAACTGTAGACAGGCATGTCACTACGACTTGAAGAAGTACTATATGTTCCAGGCATCAAAAGAAATCTAATCTCCATATCAGCACTAGAAGATCAAGGATAAAGAGTGACCTTCATGGAAAACAAGGTGTTGGCTTGGCCAAAGAGATCCTCCATCAAAGACGCTAAGGTCATTGGTCGAAGACAAGGCTATTTGTATGAGCTATGTACAGAGCCCAATCTAGCATTGATCCATGAAGCAACTAATGCAAATGAAGTATGGCACAGGAGATTAGGCCATCTGAATTATAGAGCTTTGTCAACTATGGGAAACCTTGTCACAGGTCTACCTAAGTTGAAGCAATATCATTCAGAGGCATGCAAAGGGTGTGCCTTAGGTAAAAATACCAAAAGTGCATTTCAGAATAGTACTAGGAAAACTAGCAAAGTTTTGGAGTTAATTCATTCTGATGTATGTGGACCTATGTCCGTACCCTCGCTAGGGGGATTTTTGTACTATGTAATTTTTGTTGATGACTACTCTAGGAAGACGTGGATCTACTTTCTGAAATATAAAGAATCAGAAGAGATCCTAAGTAGGTTTAAAGAGTTTAAAACATTAACAGAAAATCTCTCTGAAAACAAAGTTAAAACCTTAAGAACTGACAATGGGGGGGAATACACATCAGGACTATTTAAAGACTTTTGTAAAAATTCTGGGATTAAGAGGGAGTTGACAATACCTTATAATCCACAACAAAATGGAGTAGCTGAAAGGAAAAATAGGACCATAGTAGAAGCTACCAAAGCCATGATATTAGATCAAAATCTAAACTTGAACCTTTGGGCAGAAGCAACTAACACTGCTGTGTACATACAAAATAGATGTCCTCATTCACACCTTGAAGATAAAACTCCTGAGGAAGTCTTTACCAAGACAAAACCAGATATCAGCCATCTCAGGATATTTGGGTGTCCGGTCTATATTCATGTACCTAAAGAGAAAAGACTAAAACTAGAACCCTCTGGAAAAAGGGGAATACTTGTAGGATACAGTGAAACTTCTAAAGCCTACAGAATCTATGTACAAGGGTAGAGAAATATTGAACTCAGTAGGGATGTAATCTTCGAAGAAGATTTAGCCTTCAAAAGGGCCCAAAATACAATAGAACTTGAAATTCATAATCCTACTCCTAACCTAGAAGAAGAACCTACTCCTGAGCTTCAGAGGGAGTATCTTGAGGAAACTATAAGTGAAACACAAGACCCACCTATAGATAATCGCAAGAAAAGACCACTATGGGCCACCAAAACTGTAGCAGAAGCTCAGAAGTTCGCTGCTCCTTCAGGAACCTTTAGGGAAAGCAAGAGGCCTAATAAATTCATCAACTATGTTGCACTTATGAATGATCTCTCTAAAGTTGAACCTAACAATGTTTCAGATGCACTCAAACATCAAGTATGGATAGATGCCATGACTGAAGAATATCAGTCCATTATGAAGAATGATGTTTGGGAGATTGTTCCTAGGCCAACCAAGAAGTCTATTGTGTCTTCTAAATGGTTGTTTAAAATCAAGCATGCTGCAGATGGCAGTATTGAAAAACACAAGGCCAGATTTGTAGCTAGAGGGTTCTCACAGAAGGAAGGAATAGATTACGAAGAAACATTTGCACCTGTTGCCAGGTACACATCAGTAACAGTTGTCCTAGCCATTGCAGCAGCAAAGGGGTGGAAGGTACATCAGATGGATGTTAAGACAGCATTCCGAAATGGTGAGATTGTGGAAGAAGTCTACTTAGAGCAACTGTTGACGTGGATGAAATCGCATCGCTGCAAACTCCATATGGCCAACGCAGAATAGAATGAACTCACTGAGTATCCTACCCTCTCTTGAAATAAGGGAATCCCTAATGCTATTTTCTACGATTTGATCAATGGGGATAACCTCAAGGTTTCTTTTGTCAGGTCTTGACTGCGGGATCTCTCAGTGGTTTGATGTGTTTTTTGCTGGAAACACAAGGGGGCTTACGTTTGATTGGCAATTCCATGTACGAATTCCCAGGGACTTCTTTTGGTTTTCTTTCAGGTGATGTTGGTTAATTTGAAGCTGATTTAGCAAGACTGCAGATTTCTAAAAAAAGGGGATAAAATTGGGAGGAAAGAAAGGAAGGGTAGGGAGAAAGAGAACTGTAAATGTTAACTAGGACAACAGATTTACCCAAGCAGACAGACACCTCCAGGAAACTAAATTAAGCATCATCAGTCATTTAGACACAATGTTTGCATAAACTTAGTGCAATCTTCAAAGGAGAAACCAGATTTTCATATTACCAAATACCATATTAGAACTTCTACATTCATGATATGTATATATTTGATAATCGAACTGAATCATAAAATAGCCCAGATTAACCATGCAGAAAGGAAAAAGCAATCAGCTATCCTCTAATGGTATGGACTGTGAAGGTTCTATCAGATGCTTGGTAAGAACTGCTGTGCAAAATGAACAGACATAATTTAAAAGCTTTCTAATTTGAATGAAGAAGGAGACCATGCACTCACAAGGAAATTTGAAGGTAATTTTAATCCATTGTATTAATTCCTGCAAAATTTCTTCAGAGCTTTCGCAACAATTCAAGAACTTCCTCCTAAATGAGGGAAAACCAGTCCCCTTAAATAGGTTTCCAAAAATGGATGAATGGCCAAGATCTAATCTAAACAAGTGGCCCAGATTCATCCTTACAAAAAGAGGGACCCACACTCATAAATAGGGGGATAAATATCTACAACTACCCCAAAAGGAGCAATAACTACCAAAGGATAATTACAACTTTTGAAATAATCCAAAAAGGGGAGGTGCACAAAAAACTTTACAATATGTTGACCAAAAGTCAACTATCACCTTTTTGGGACAAAAGTGCACTTTTTAAGACTTGGAGGGAAAAAGGCATTTTTGAGAAACTACTTTCTCTATCCTGGTTTCACATTCCTTTTGCAGAAACTGGTCTTCGCCATGCAGGTATTCTCGCCATAAATCACGACCTGCTGCTCGTTCCTCGCGGACATATTCCTGAAACTTGATGCATAATTGGAAGAGGGGATTAAAAGGCGGCATGGGAGGGTGGCGAATTTTGTATTGCATGCCTTCGAGATACTGGTCCACGTGCCTTAAACCGTCCTTCCAGCTGGAGCGATTACGCTCGAAGCACAATATGTCTGAATGGAACTGACCAGCAAAACTCAAGTCTTCGATGGAATAAGAAACCTTATCTGCTCCCAATCTTTCCTCCCAATCCGGCCGGATTACACTGTCGGACAGGTCATTTATCCACCCCGAAACCATTGATCGGAGGATGGTCTTGCCTAGTTCTTGCATGTTCCCCAGAATTGCCTCGCATGCGTCATTTTCTTTGTCAATAATTTCCTGGGCGTCGTTCTTCATGGTGACGGTCCAATACCATTCCTTGAGAACACTGATGCTATGGGGATTCAGGATGTCAGGCAGTGTGGGAATTTGTGTATGTGTCCAAAAAAGAGCTCTTAGGAGGGGAAGGGTAGAGGCCGCTACTTCATGCATGTGAAGGGATTCTCTCTTTACTTCCAACAGCCTGACTAGAGTGAGCTCTCGATGGAGAGCCATTTCCTTTACTTCTTTGAGGATCTGTTCTCCCTTTTTCTTGATGTCCTGCACCCATTCGTTAACGGCCTTTGCGGTATCCCGGATTCCTTCAAATTCAGTTGTGGTCCTCTGCGCCAATGCCATTGGGGGAATATGGGATTCAGAGGGGTTGTGTAGTGGCCGTAGGAGCTTATCGATGTATCCCTCGGCTTGTTCAGCACGGGCCCGATACATGTCCTTTTCAGCCGTGATTTCCTCGAGCTGTCTGAGTATGTTCTGCACTGAGTCCTTAAATTCCTCCTTTTCTTGCTCTTTTGTAGCTCGTCCGATGGGGACAGTCGTAATGCTATAATCTGCCAGGGTTATTTGATCTGCTGGCTTGTTTACGGGTGGGGTAGCAATACGAAGAGTGCGGTTCCTTTGCTCATCCTTGGTTATCTTAGAGTATGTTCTTGGTTTCTTCTTCCCTTTTGCTTTTGCTTGATCCATTCGTGAGAAGATGTCCTCTAGATCAATGGGTGCCTTGGTGGCGGCCCTGCGCTGAGCTCTGGCGATCAGCCACTCTTGAGGCACTGTCTGAGTTGAGGATAGGGTTAAGTTAGCACCTTGTGCTCCCATGCTTTCAACCGGCTGATCACAAATTAGCAGCTGTCCCGCCACCGGAGGGGTGGAAGAAGGAGGAAGCTCCTTGTTTGCATCTGAGTTCTCCCCTATTTCACTGAATAATTGTCTGACATCTTCCTGTGATGGTGGCTCCTTGGTTCCTTCGAGCTCATGGATCTCGTCTGTTCTTTGTTCCCCTTCGACAGTTGAGTCGTCCTTGGCTGCATGGAGGAGTAGCAATTCGTGGCGGCTCTGCTGGGTAGGTTCATGCACTTCGATCCCCTGGGTGGATGGGATTTCTCCTTCCTCTATCTGGTCACCCGGCTTAGTCGGATTGGGGCCCTTTTGCTCGGTGTCCGACATATCTGGAGCAGGAGAGTCATTGGCTTGGAATGCCTCTATGTCGCTCTGGGAAGGCGAAGCAGGTATGCAATCCAAATCTATGGCATCATCGGACGAACTGGGGTCCCTTGAAGATGAAGTGGTCTCTGGCCTTCTTATGGGAATCTTCTCCCTCCTTGTTCTCTTGGACGTCCGAGTCCCTCTGCAAGCCTTAGCTTTCTTCCTTTTCTCTGGTTTTTCAGCTGATGTCCTTTCATCTTCGGAAGACTAAGAGTCGAAACTGCCCATTAGATGGTAAGTAAACTGGACCCCTTCATGGACTAGCCTCTCGATCTGGTGTTGTAACCACTGATCTGTGTATCTTGCCGGGGCCGCCATGACTGCTTCGAAATCCGTGATTGGGTCTTGAGACCAATCAACGCCTGGCAAGAGATGCCTTACTGCTTCGAATTCTCGGACTTGGAGGCAGTTCCCCGAGTCTGTGAGCTGATCCGGGACCCGACGGTACTCAAAGAGTCGCATTTGCTGCACACTCAATCTAGAATATTCCCGTCGCCTGACTTCGTAGTCATCGGAGCAATTTTTCCAGTAATCTTCAATTGACTCCTTTGCTCTGTAGCGCCTACCGTAAGCCCTCTTTGCCAAATTGTCATGATCAAAACATTTTCGTGGAAAATGTTCCTGTAGGCCATAGGAGGCTAGCTCTGCAAGGGACTCTTCTGCTAGGGTGGGAGTTCTCAATTGGACATCATGGTTGCCTATGATCATTGGAAATGCGAATCCAGCTCGCTTGCTCTCTTGTAACAATATGCCGGCAGGGCGTGATTGTCTTGCCACCTCCATGAGGACTACTTTATCGGTTGGGTACCGCGGAAGTCGAAGGGGGGCACCTTCAAAGCCAGCAATTCGGATGTAGGAGAATCTTGGGAACTGAATAAACCAGGCCCCATACCTCTGCACTAAAATGGTAGCTTGCTCTGAGAGCCTTATGTGTAACCCTCCCTGCATTAGCCTGACTAGGCGCATTGTGAAGGCGTCGTTGACACGTTCGTACTATCCAACCGCGTAAGCCGGGCTGCTCTTTTCCCTTTGAGCTATATCCTGGTAGTGCAGCTGCGGGTAGCAATCATAAACCTTTACCTGACCAGGCCCATTCCCGATCTCGCCTTTCATTATTAATCCTGGCAGTGGCTGATTCTTTGCGAACATATAGACCAAATAGGAGGTCATGGTGAAATACTTCTTTGTCTCAAGCTCAATTAACTGAGCGTGGATGTTATCACTTATGATCTGGGCCCAGTCAAACTTAGACTTTCCGGCAAAGACCTGTTCTGTAAAATAGAACATCCATTCTTCAAAGTAGTTGGACTTAGGAAGTCCCATGACTCGGCTAAGTAAGGTGACCATATCGCCATGTTCATTATGAAAGTCACTTCTGGGGGTCTTTTTCACAATCCTGGTGCTTGAAGGCCTTTTTTCTTTGAACCATTCTTCGTTAATCAGTGCCCTGCATCGCGCTGGGTTCATATCATACGCCCCCTGTGCCTCGTCCATTGTTGTAGCTATGGGATTATTTGGAAAGGGGATATCAAATGCATCACCGATAGCCTCAGGGGAGAAGTCGGCAATAGTGATATCTTCCAGAAGCACTAATCTGGACTTTGGCTCGTAATGCCGAGCAGCTTCCACTACTAATTCATAGTTCTGGATTGCTGGAGGAAAACCTGCTGCTTGGGCGATGCCACTTTCCAGCATTTGCCTAGGCCTGCCATATGCATTGGGCGAGAAGACCCGATCCCTGAAATCCTGAATATCAATGTGGCCAAGGTCGGTGTCACCAATGTTGTCCCAGATGCTCTGGACCTTTGACTCTCTTAACCCTCCTCTCTGATACTGATACTTCATTCTTTCAACTTTCCGTGGGACGTCTGATTTGGATGCTCGTGAGGTTTCTGCTGCAGCGGGTGTTTTTGATGATTCTGCCGCTGATTTAGGCATTTATCCTGCACAGCCAGACATGGATTACAAGGTGATACGAGAATGACGATGCGGGTTAGATAATAACAGAAGTGTTTCAACAGACCGAGATTAGTTTAAATATCATTCTGGGCTAACAATCTGATTAACTTCAACAACATCATATTCCTGAAGATTTATGACTAAGCATTCTTACTCTCGAATTTTTTGGATTAATTTTAACAAAGGCAAAACATGAGAATTTTGAAAAGAGATGCAGTTTCCGGCCAAACCTTGGGAATGAGTCCTAAATTTTGGATGTTCGAATAATGGAGATGCAGACTCTAAGCATTTCAAATTTTGCGTATTTGCTTATTTGATTCACACATTTTAAATGACCGTACGCGATAAGGCGTACTTACCTGATTGGAGCGAATGATGGGTGATTGCCCGACCTTGTTGCGCGGGGCGAGCGGATGACCCTGCAAAATTTGAATCCCAACGGTTATCCTTCCCGTTTAAATTTTCGCGGTTTGGGAGATGAAAGAGGATTTATCAATTTCACATGGTTCTGTGCCTAGCAACCTGAATTTTAAATGGTTGATGGGAGGATGATGCAGTGTCTTACCTCCTTGTTTTCGGATTTAAGAGTTCCTTTTGAATTTTGAATTGTATCCTTTGAACTTTGACAAATTGGAGGTTTTCGAATCTAACCTTCGCGGGTTTGTTCGTCCTGGCCTCCGCGTTACACACTGTGCCTTCTGCGTTAAAGTTTTGCTTGCTTTTTGGACTTCGTTTTAAACTTTCACCTTGGAATTTCGGACGCTTAGGGTCCGAAAACGTTGTTCGCCTGACCTTGTTGAAGTTCGAACGCAGGGGTCTGAAATGCGTTTTGTTTGCACTGCGTTAAATCTTTGCACTGCGTTAAATCTTAACACTGCGTGTCGTTCGGAGCTTAGGGTCCGAAGTACGCATTTTAATGTCGCTTTTAAAACCTAACACTTTGCCTTTGTCATTCGGACGCGGGGGTCTGAAGTGTGCGTTTCGATATGCTTTAAAACCTTACACTTTGTCCCTTTTCGGAGCTTAGGGTCCGAAGTACGCATTTTAATATGTTTTGAAACCTTACTTTGTCTTTTTTCGGAGCTTAGGGTCCGAAGTACGCATTTTAATATCGCTTTTTAAAAGCTTAACACTTGGTCTTTTTTGGAGCTTAGGGTCCGAAGTGCGTTTTGATATCACTTTTTAAAAGCTTAACACTTGGTCTTTTTCGGAGCTTAGGGTCCGAAGTGCTTTTTGATATCGCTTTTTAAAAGCTTAACACTTTGTCCTTTGAAATTCGGACGCGGGGGCCCGAAATGGGCTTTGTTGTGGTTGCTTTTAAAGCCTAACTCTCGCCTTCGTTGACATTCGGACGCGGGGGTCCGAAGTAGGCATTCGCCTGCGTTAAAACTTTATTTCGCCTTGGTTGACATTCGGACACGGGGGTCCGAAATGGGCATTCGCCTGCGTTAAAACTCAACTTTCACTGAACTTCGGACCTAAGGTCCGAAATGGATGGGTAGTGTTTATGTTTTAAAAATTTTAATTTTGGAAATTTCGGACCTAGGGTCCGAAATGCGATTGCCACCTTATACTTTCAAAATTTTGAATTTTCACCTTCGGACGCTTAAATCCAAAAGGGGGAGCGCATAACGTTTCCCTTTTACCTCAACTTGACTTTCGCCAAGTTCGGACCTGGGGTCCGAAATGTTTGCATTACGTTAAGCTTTGAAATTTTGGAACAAACTTTCGGTATTTACGCCCGAAAGCCAGATCAGTCAAGAGGACTCATTGGTTCATTACTCCAACGTCGATCAGCTTACGAACTGATCACGAACTCGCTCGAGGAGACACGAGAAACTCTGCTTCGATTCTCGGGATGACGATCAAAAAACTCAAAACTGGAAAGGGGGACCCTGTCGGCGACAGGGGGCGTGTGCAACGCACAACAGCAACCTGAAGGGTTTGAAATTCATGATGCAGAGTCTCATGTGTGTAGACTCAAGAAAGCTCTCTATGGGCTCAAACAGGCTCCCAGAGCCTGGTATGAAAGAATTGACACCTATCTCTCAAAGCTGGGTTTCTCTAAGAATGATGCAGATCCTAATCTCTACCTCAAAAGAAATAAAGGTGATATGTTAATATTAATTTTATATGTTGATGACTTATTAATCACAGGAGATGATCACCTAATAGATCAATGCAAGAAAGATCTGTCCACAGAATTTGATATGAAAGACTCGGGGCTTCTTCATTACTTCCTAGGATTGGAAGTATGGTAGAATTCTGATAATATTGTACTAAATCAAGGGAAGTACACCTTGGACATATTGACAAGATTTGGAATGCTAAACTGCAGACCCATGAACTCTCCTATGGAAACCAACTTCCATAAACTTAAAGAAGCAGCAGCAGAATCAAGACCTACTGACCCCACTCAATACAGGCAGATGATTGGGTCCCTGATGTATCTAGTAAATACAAGGCCAGATATCTGCTATGCTGTTAATGCCTTAAGTTAGTTCATGTGTGAACCTAAGGAGATACACTTGGTTGCAGTAAAGCATATAATGAGATATCTACAAGGTACCCTAAAGCTTGGTCTTAAATATGAAAAGGTTGACATAGATCTACATGGATTTACAGATTCAGATTGGGTTGGCAGTGTGATTGACATAAAGAGCACTTCAGGGTGCTCCTTCAGTTTAGGGTCAGCCATGATATCCTGGATCAGCAAAAAACAATCTTCAGTAGCTCAGAGTTCCACATAGGCTGAATATATTGCAGCTTCAATGGCTGCTCGAGAAGCAGTATGGCTAAGGAAATTGCTCGTGGGATTATTTGGAGAACCTATGAAACCTATAGTCATTCAGTGTGATAATCAAAGTTGTATAAAACTCTCTGTAAATCCAGTATTTCATGACAGGTCCAAACATATTGAGATTCCATATCACTATGTACGAAATATGGTTGACAGGAATGTGATAAAATTAGAATATGTGTGTACAGGAGATCAGACTGCAGATATTTTGACCAAACCACTTTCCAGAGTGAAGGTTGATCACTTCAGAAAGGGTTTAGGTATGATAGAAAGATAATCTGCTTTTTAATCTACACTTACATATATTTAAGATGTTTAATGTGTAAACTTCTTTGTCATGTTTGGACTATCTCTTGGCTTTTTGCCACCTGTGTTCATATCTAAGAGGTGACGATCTCTCAGATACTGAACACTTGTATGTAGACATCATAAGGTGACGATCTTATGATAGTCAAACCAGTAATCATGTTGGATCATTGGTAAGTCATGGATGTGCCCTGACTATGTTGTGATACAACATTTGTACAAATGTTATTGCATTATCACAACTTGGATATGATGAGAACTTAAGCACTTCTCGTATGGTTATCCTTGTATTGCGTGTTAGGCAATATTGATATCACGTGTAGGTGATATCTCAACCATTGATCATGTTGGATCTTTGGTAAGTCATGGATGTGCCATGACTATGTTGTGATAAACATTTATAAATATTATTGCACTTATCACAACTTGGATATGATGAGAAACTAACCTTTCTCATAGACTTATCCTTAAGTATTGCGTGTTAGGCAATACTGATATCACGTGTTAGGTGATATCTTGATGAATCTTACAGATCACATGTTTTGGTGATTTCTCACATGATCAGGTGATCATTCTCTTACTTTTATCACATGTTAAAATAATACTTTATGTCACATGCTCAGGTGATGTTCTTCTATTTTGTATCATATGTCTTGATGGTACTTCTCATGTATAAATGATTTTTGCTGACTGACATTATCTTAGTTATGAAAAGGAAATGTGATGCAGGTTGCCTTATCTATCTTCCAAAGCTAAGAGGGAGTGTTAATGCATGGTAGCTTATGCAAGATAAGATCTTCCTAACCTTCTTTGTTCTGTTATTTATCTACATGCTTCATGTCTGATTTATATTGCATATGATTATCGGATTGTACAAACATTGCTTATCATTATGCTATCGAGCTAACAACCCGATAGCATATTAATGTCAATTGTTAATTGGCATTAATATGCTATCGGGGTATTAACCCGATAGCATATTAAATGCTATAAGTTATCAGGTTAAATTCGCTGATACATACTTGCTATCGGGTGCATAAACATTGGCACCGATTCACATCTGTTATCGGGCTTAATTATATCGGGCATATTTGTTATCGGGTTTAATGAATACACCGCTTCATTTGGCATTAACATTGGTTAACAAATGCACCGGTTGGATTATATACATCGTGCACTTTGAATCATCGGTGTTTATATGAACCGATTCATTATATTGATCAGTCATTATATTATGATATTACAATATGCTATCGGGGGTTTTTGAACCGATAATCAGCATTGTGTTAATGGTATAATTGTAAAGGCACCGATCAATGGGTGCATTGATCGGTCATGCCTAAAAGGCATGACCGGTCAATACACCAATTGACCGGTTGCCTAAATGATATATATGCCAATTGAATTCATTTGGAGAAGACATAAAAAATATAAAATGATATCTCTCCTTCAGACCTGCAGATAAAAAAAAATCAGAATTATTAGACATTGACATAATTCCTCATATCCATATATAGCATTCATAGTTCATAACTTGTTCTTTAATTGAAATTGAAATAACTTTACAACTAAGATGAGATTGAGGATAGATGATTTTTAGGGATTTAATGTTATAATGGCTGATGGGTTTACTATTTTGTGCAATAAGAGGATTCAACATCGTGATACAACCTTAGGGAGACAGTGTGGGGCAATTTTTATGCGGTTAGCACTGGTGAGACAAATGTAGTTTTGAGTGTATGATGGTTGCATTCTTTTAGCCAATTTACCCTACACTATTAGACTATGGAGTTGAAATTCAAATCTAGCAGAAAGGAGGTTGTTCTTCAAGGCTTATCCAATGGAATCATAAGCATAGCATGGTGTTCAATGATATTCCTTTAGGGTTGCAACCTAATAGAGGATTTTAGCATGTCATTGAATTGGAGGAAGGATCAAAACTGGTCACCACTACACCTTTTTGTCATTTCAAGACCCATAGGAAGCAATTGAAAAAGCGATTAAGTAGTTTTTGGATATGGGACTATAGCATCATAAATTGTAATCGATACAATTCACACCTCATATTTGTGCTCCTACCTTAGTGCACCCTATCTCCATTCCCCCTAGGCCCATTTTGACCCCATTTTACTCCAAACCTGATGTCACCTATTGACACTATTGAGTGGGCCCCATCTTGGAATTGTCCTCCCTTATTTGCTGATTTTTTGGTCTTGTTTTTGGAGGACCAGGGTGTGGTGGTGCCCTAGTTTGGACCAAGGTGCCCCATTGCCCTATTCCCACTTAAAAAGGACCCAATTTGAATTTGGGCAGGTTCTCTCCCTCCTCGATGGATTTTGGTCCTCGTGGCTCAACGTGACTATTAGAGGTTGGCCTAATCAGTAATTTACCTAGGAACCCTAAATAAAGACATCTTATCAATTCATTTGAGATCTAAGACTCCATCCACAACATTTGCACATTCAAGCATTCATCATCAAGCATTTTCAGGCATTCAAGACAATGTTTCATCTTGAAAGCATTATGGAGCAAAGTTACATCAATCTTCATGCAAGCATGTGTGTTTGATTAGCTCTTCAATGTTCATGTCTTTGTCATGCACATTTGTGATCATACCTAAAGAGCATTGCATCATCAATCTTCTCATCAACCATTGCAGATTTGAGGTATATCTCCTAGCATTTACTTTAGTATTTACATTATTCAATTCAAGGTTAATTCCTAAACCGGGGTTTGACCTAAGGCAAACCCCTATCCACAACCTTTTTCCTCTCTCTCTGTGTGTAGGGAGTTGACTCAGGAGCTATAATCAAAGTTTTTGACAAAGTTGACGATGACGAACAGGTTAAAATTTCGACAGAGCAAAAAGCGGAGGACCAGGGTGACCTACCTACCCGGTCTTGGAAATTCTGTCTGAGCTTTTGACGATGAATCTAGTTCATCTCCCCAATCTGGAACAAATCTTACTTGTATGCATCATAGTTAAAGGACCAAGGCAACCTACCTACCCGGTCCCGATTAATCAGCCCGCACTTTTACAAACAGGTTCTGATTCCATTGCTTCATCCTAAACCCTACAATTCAAATCCACTTTCAACTAAAAGGGGATGACAAACAAAACAAGTAAGTCTAATGATAATTTGAGCCCTTTTCCTAATTGAATTGTGGCTAGATCTATTGGACTTACCCCTCTCTTACTGTATTGGTCCCTTAGGTAAGATTAGTGGTTTTATTATCTTAATTGGTGAAACCCTAATTTTACAACCAATATAGGGACACATATGACCCAACTCTAGCGCATTTTCTTCTTTCATAGTATCAGTTAAGAAGAAGGATGATACCATGAGGATGTGCATCTATTATAGAGCTCTCAACATGAAGATAATCAATAATTGCTACCGTATTCTTAGGATTGATGAGTTGATAGATGAGCTTTACGATGTGGTGTATTTTTCCAAGATTGATCTACAATCGGGGTATCATCAAATAAGGATGAGAAATGAGTTTGTGCATAAGACAAATATCAGGTCATTATGGGCGTTATGAGTTCTTGGTCATCCCATTTGGGTTGACTAATGTGTTGGCCACATTTCAGTCTTTCATGAGCTAGGTATTTATTAATCAGTTGAAGTTTGCATGATTTCTTTGATGATATATTGACCTATAACAAGACTTGTGAGGTTCATTTGAGACACAGATGAGGTGCTTGGAATTGTAGAGCAGTAGTCATTCTCTGACAAGGCATCAAAATGTGAGTTCTGATTCATAGGGATATTATATCTAGGGCATAAGATTAGTACTCAAGGGGTTAGCATGGATGATGAGAAGATCAAGGCAATCATGGATTGCCCCACCCAAGACTATTTCACACTTAGAGGGTTTTTTGGTTGTTATAGTTATAACAAGAGTTTCGTTAAAGGATATTCAAAGCTATCTACTCCTTTGATAGATTTGACAAAGAAAGGGGCTTTCTCTTGGATTGATCCAACACAATGAGCTTCTAACAAGCTTAAGGAGGTGATGAGTTCATGTCTTGTTTTGGCCATTTTATATTTTTTTGTTTGTTTTGGAGTGTGATACTTCAGGGGAGGGGATTGGAGTGGTTTTGATGGAAAACAATCATTTGATAGTGTTTGAGAGTAGGAAGCTCAAGGAGTCAGAAAAGTGCTTCCCAATCTATGATAGGGACATGTTGGCCATCATGCATGAATTGGCCAAGTTTAGTTAGTATTGGTTTGTGGGAGATTTGGGGTAAAGATAGATCACAATAGCTTGAAGTTCTTCCTCAATCAAAAGGATTTGAATGATAGGCAATAGAAGTGGGTAAGTTACAAGATTATGATTTCGATATTGAGTATGTTAAGGGAAAGAATAATGTTGTAGTCGATGGAAGCTTTGTTTGTGTTCCATGATTGATATATGTGCTTATTGGAGGATTTCTATAAAAGATGATATTACCAAAAACACATTTGCTACTTATATATTGGATGTTAAGGCACAAGATCATAGGTATAGGGTTGTTGAGCTCATCTTCTATAAAGATTGGGTGTATCTTGTTCTAGAATCAAAGACGAAGGAGAAGATTTTGAGGCCATGTCTTGACACACCATTAGTGGGTTCTCTGAGATTTTGCAAAACCTAAAAGAGAGTGCTTTTTGTGGAAGGGATTGAAAGGAGATGTTTTGAAGCATTGTTAGGGAGTGTTTGGTCTGTCAATAGAACAAGTTAGAATGGGTATTTCCAACAGGTTTATTGCAGCTCCTACACATTCCAAATCAGAAATGGAAGAGCATTTCTATGGATTTTATCATTGGTCTTTCATGGGTATAGGGTAAGGGTTGCATTTTTGTGGTTGTGGGCAGACTAAGTCTGCTCATTTTTTATGTGATAACTTGATAATACAAGGTTCCATAGATGGCTGATTTGTTTTTCAGAGAGGTGTTTAGACTACATGGGTTTCCTCGGAACAATGTGAGGGACATTAGTTTCATTAGTTTGTTTTGGCAAGAACTCTTTTGATTGACATACATAGAGTTGACTACAAGCACTAGTTATTACCCTCAAATGGATGGACAATCAATGGATTGAAAGGTATTTAAAGAATCTTGTTATGGGGCAGCAAACATGGATTAAGTGGCTTTATCTTGGGGAGTACTCCTAGAACTCCACACATCATATGTCAATTATGTCCTCTTTGAAAGCATTGCATGGATATGATGCATTATTTTTTTAATATTTAATTATGGTAGATAACAAAGTTCCAAGAGCTAGGGATTCGGTTCAGCAAAGTCTAGACATTTTGAATGCACTCAAGGAGAACCTACAATAGGCCCAAAATCAACATAAGATGTATACTGATTGCCACTGCTTGGAGAGGACTTTTGAGGTGGGAGACATTGTGTTTCTGAGATTCCAACCTTGTAGGCAATCTTCTCTTAGTGGAAGTGGAGTCAAGAAGGTTAAGCCACAATTTTATGGGGCCTACAAGATCATGAGGAGGATAGAAGAGGTTGCATATGAGTTAGAATTGTCGGCAAACAATAGAATTCACAATGGATTTCATGTATCATGCCTCAAAAGGGCACTTGGACAGAATGTTACTACTTGTTGGAGCTACCACTGCTTGATGATGATTGCAAATTAATCTTGGAACCTGTTGTGACCATTTCACACATCGCCCCATTAGAATGGGGACCCCCTCTTTTTCGATTTTGTTTTGCTTGTTCTTCTCTGTTTTTAGGGTTTTGAGTGAGTGAGTGGTCTGTCTGGGCTAGGGCTAAACCTTAGGGGTTTCTTTTGGATGTTATTCAGGCTGAGTCCAGTTAAATTTTGAGGAATTGTTAAGTGTCCTCCCGAAGAATTGAGACAATTGAAATAAGGTAAGCCTTTCAGGGGAGTCAAATGGGTCTTAGGTTAGGTCTAATCAGGGTTTTTAGGGTGAAATCCAATTTTGACTAAGTGTTAGCATTTTTGAAGGAGAAATTGTGTGTTCATGCCTGGGTAAGTTTTGATCCATTTTTTGAAGTGAGATGATGCCTGAAACAGAGAAATCGCTCCTGACCCTTGCTAAGGGCCCAGGGCGAATTTTATCCTAAGTACAATTTCTTATTTTGGATGGACTTGCTGACTGGTTCCTGGCCTTGAAAATGACCTGACTTTGCCTTGTCAAGTGATTTGAGACTTAAATTTTGAGCAGTTTGGCCTAAAGAGGTAAAATCGCTCTTGACCCTCAGAGAGGGCCCAGGGCGAAAATGTTGTTTAAGTCATATTTGTCACTGACTTTTCTAATGTGCTTTGTGCAGGGTCTCCCGGAAGGATGATTGAACGTCACTGAGGGCGATTGAAGTTTTGAAAGCAGGAAAAGTGATGATTTTTGGCCTAAGAGTGAAAAATCGCTCTTGACCCTCAGAGAGGGCCCAGGGCGAGATTTTGATTTCCTTCATTTTACAATGGAAAGAGACCAAGTTTTGATCATGAATGGAAAATAAATGACTTTCCCCAGCTACTTGAAGAAGTTTTGACTAGAAATGATGAAGGACCTTGTTGAAAACAGAAAAATCGCTCCTGACCCTCAGAGAGGGCCCATAGCGAAAAAACTTATAGAGGTCATTTCTACCTTTATTTGGTCAATTTGAGATGTCAAAGGCATGGGGGAGAATGAAGTGAGCATGTTAAAGTATCCAGACTTGATTGAAGATGATGAATTGAAGGAGTTTTGCCCAGGAAAGGTAAAATCGCTCCTGACCCTCAGTGAGGGTCCAGAGCGATTTTCTTCATGTGCACATTTTTTGACCTTTCTTGGACATGAGAGTTTATTCATAGCATGAAACAAGATGACATCTTCCTTGGCAAAGAAATTTCGAGATGAAAAGTGAAGCATTTTGGTCCAGGTAGCAAAAATCGCTCCTGACCCTCAGAGAGGGTCCATAGCGAGATTTTCAAAAATGCATTATTCTTGCAAGATCAAAGTGATTTTTATGATTGGAAAGGATGAAGGAAAGCATGTTCTACCCATTGAATATAATTTGGATGATCAACGAAAGAGGAAATCAACCCAAAATCAAAAAATTGCTCCTGACCCTCAGAGAGGGCCCAGAGTGAAAATCGCTCGACCCTCAGAGAAGGCCCAGGGCGAAAATCGCTCCTGACCCTCAGAGAGGGCCCAAAGCGAAAATCGCTCTTGACCCTCAGAGAAGGCCTAGAGCGAAAATCGCTCTTGACCCTCAGAGAAGGCCCAGAGCGAAAAAACCTAATATGGGAACTTTTCATCCAAGTTTGAGGAAAGACAAGTCTAGACATAGGTTTGAAATAATGTTTAAAATGCCTTGGAGTGAAAGGAGATTGTTGAAAGTCAGTATTTTGAAGGCAATTACAAAAATCGCTCCTGACCCTCAGAGAGGGCCCATAGCGATTTTCCTGGTTTCTCTCCTTTGTTTGACGAATTGAGGCAAAATCCAATGTGGATAGGAAGAAGAGATGATGTTTTATGCCTTAGAAGCAATTTGGAGTCCAAAGGATGGAGAAATGTGTCTAAAACCAAAAAATCGCTCCTGACCCTCAGAGAGGGCCCAGAGCGATATTGTTGAAAATCCTCATTTTACCTTGCAACAACAAAGCAAATTGGTTGGAGTGGATTAAGTAAGGACATTGCCAAATGATGAATAAAGTTTTAATGAAAAATGGCGAAGAATCAAGCCTAGTTTGCAAAAATCACTCCTGACCCTTGCTGAGGGTCCAAGGCGAAAAACTTCAAAATCACACCTTTTTTTTCAAAATTGGATAGAGCTAAGTTTGCAAGTCAGTGAGAAGGCCTAGTTGAAGTGTCTTGAAGAGGTTTTGGACGTTGAAAAATGCTAATTTTGAGCAAAAAATGAAAAATCGCTCCTGACCCTCAGTGAAGGCCCAGAGCGAAATTGCCTTTAAGGATATTATTTCCTTCAAAATTATTGATAAACTAACTTTGTAGTGCAAGGAAATGGATTTTGGAAGTGACATTGTGAGTTTAACAAACAAGTTGAGGTGGATTCCAGCTAGAAAATGAAAAATCGCTCTTGACCCTTGCTGAGGGCCCAGGGCAAAATTGACATTTCCACCTATTTTTCATCACACAAAATGTCAAATTTGAAGTGCAACGCGTTAACTGGATATCAATTTACCCTCCAGGAGATTTTCAAGTCAAAATGTGAAATATTCAGGGCTAAAATTGAAAAATCGCTCCTGACCCTCAGAGAAGGTCCAGGGCGAAATCCTCGTGAAATCTCATTAAGCCTTGTTTTAAAAATTAATATTCTCCAAATCGCATTTGATCGCCAAAATTGCTAATTTTGAGGCATTTGGAAAATTAAAATTAAATTCACATTAAATTAAAAGCATTTTTGCATTTAATAAATTGATTTTAGGCCTTAGAAAATCGAACTTTTAATTTTGGAGGCATTTAAAATTAATTTTTATTAAATTAAAATTAAATATAAAGCGCTCAAGGCACTATTTTGATTTATTTTGCCAAGTCGGTCCCCCTTTTTTGGAATTTTATTTATTTTTAACCTCCATTTTGCCAAGTCGGCCTAGAGGGAGCAAAGGGGTGAGCGCTCTATATATTGGAGGTGCTTTTTCACATTTCAAATCATTCAATCATTGCCTTAAGTGCGAATTTGGAGAGCTAATTGGAGGTGCGAAATCTGGTTTGCTTGGAGCGATTTTCTTTCAAGAGTTGAAGGCTAGAAGGAAGTGGAGTTTTATTCTTTCCCAAGCTAGAGGAGGCGCAATTCATTCAAAGGAGGGCTTTGATCTACACTTTGCCTAGCGAAATTCATCTATTTTTGCATCATTTCTTAGAGTTTAATACTCAAGAGGAGGTATGGCGAAATCATCTTGACACCATTGTTGAAGATTTGAATTTTGAACATTTGTTTTGAAAAATCCAAGTTTTGCATGGTTAATTAGGAAATGATAACTCAAGATTTATCATGAAGTTTCCTAATTAAAATCTTAAATCTTCCTTTTTACTCTATATTTCTACGCTTCAAGATATATTACTAATTGTGAAATGTTGTGTAGGTGTCAAGATGGCGACTTCAAAGGCGGGAGCATCTACTAGACGCCCGACTCTCATGAAGGAAGATCAGAAGAATGATGAATTGGAGACCAGGATCGTGTCCAAATGGAGTAATATCGGAGATACCAACTTGGGAAACTTCAATGTGAAGAAGTTTCGAGAAGTCCCCTACATTGGCAAGCCATCACCTATTGCGAAGAGGATAATTGAAAGTGGCATCATCAAGGCGGCAGGTTTCCCTCCAGCAGTCCAGTGTCATGAGATGATGATCGAGTTTGCCTGCCATTATGACTCACAATCAAGATCGATCGTATCCAAGGAAGGAAACACTTTAGCTTACCTTTCAGAGGAGGCTATAGGTGAGGCTCTTCATCTTCCAGAGCATAAAGATATGATTTACAAAAGCCTAGAAGGAGCCAGATCAATGTATGAAGATGATCCCGACACGTGCCTGAACCTCATCAACAAGAATTGGTTGCTCAAAAGTCGTCCTCGCTTGAACAAGATTCCCAACACACCACATAGGATCGACTTCCAAGAGGAGTACAGAGATTTGATAACTTTGCTCAATCGAGTTACAGGGGCTCCTCAAGCCTTCTACTTCAAGAAATGGATGTTCTTCTTCATTCAAGTGATTGTCCAAGGAAAAGGAACGATTCATTGGGCCAGAATTATTAGCCATAGTCTGGATGTGCAGTTGAGAAGACTAAGACCTACCAAATCATTCCATATGAGCTCATATGTCATATATGCCTTGATCAGGAGTTTCGAGTATGCAGGGCTATCTCACAGAGGAGTGATTGGAAGAGGACCCGGAGAAGTGAGAGTTTGTGACTCTTATGTTCATTTGCATCATCCACCTAGAAGTGACTACAAGTTAGTCAATGATACCTTCACAATGAACATCACTAGGATATTGCAAGGCAGGATTCACAATCGACTATCTCTGGATGCACAAGAGCTTGTGAAGAAGTATGGTGCATGGTTCATCCAGTTTCAAAAGTTTACATATATTAGAGTTCAGGGGTGTCCTTCACCTCCCTACATGTTGCCGAGGTATCCGACAGATAGGATAGTGCTACTTGAGGTAACCAGGCAGTTGGTAGCTTGTGCAAAGGTATCCAGACACAAGCATGGAAATGGAGTTCCCGTACCTATCATATTGGGGAATTCAGTTGAGGTATGTCCTAATACTCAAGCTTCGGAGGATGCAGAGAAGGAATTAGCCTTGTATTCATTCACCTTCTTTGCCCCGTGGGAGAATTTTGATCCTTATGGTTATATGGAGGAAACAGTTGCTAGGAAGTACGGACATGAGTTTCAGGTAGAAGACTTTTGGATGAATCTCTCAAGTGATTTAGAAGTGAAAAGAAAGATGCATTCCAGATTACCTTTAGATTTCATTTGGAGTAGTCGATCAAGCCCAGGACAATGGCAGACATCTCCAGTCATCCTATGACAAAGAAGACAAAGCAGTGAAGATAGATTGGAATGAACCCGAGGTTTTCGACTTGAGAGCTTTGATGGCTCCTGTTTTATCATGTACTCGCAGATGGGTGGATGTACAACATCAGAAGTTGAGAGAGTAGAACGTATCAATTACTTTTACTTTGGAGGCAAGGCCGGAAGAAGGAGAAGCTAGCATGAGTGAGAACACTTCTCATCCTAGAGGTGCAAAGAGGAAAGAAAGACTGAGAAAAGGGAATCTTCCAAGAAGAAGCAAGAGGCCAATCGAGATCGCCCATCAAGCACATCTTCTCGACATGGAAAGAAGGCAAGTCAAGCTGAAGGTCAAGAGAAGATAGTACCTGAGGTTGATGAATCTATGGAATCCATGGTGCAAAATGATAGGCCAGAGAAAGGACAGACACCTCCACATTCATCAAGTCAGTCTCCCCAAATTAATGAGCTACATGAAGATAAGAATGATGATGAGGTGACATCTCCTCTCCGAGAAGATGAACCACTACCTAAATAAATACAAGTGAGAGAGACAAGATCTGCCATTCCAGATTGGTTGAAAGAGAGACTGAGAAGGGTGATTGTGATTGAAGAAGAAGAAGATGTAATTGACTTAGAGAGCCTTATAGGAAATTCTCAAGAAGTAACGGAGAAGAGGAAGGCCACGAAGATGTCCAAAGTGATAAGGGATGAGATAGGATCCAGGAAATTGCAGATAGCTACACCAGTAGTGGACAAGTATGAAGGTGAAATTCTTGCAGATGAGTATGACGTAGAAACATTTGAGCTCGGTCCACTCACTACTGAACAGGCAATGGATGAGGCAACCGATTCATTTGAAGCACTTAAGGGCAAACTTAAGGAAGAAATGGAAAAGAATAAGAAGCTTGAGAGAGAGGTCGGTGCTTGGAGAGGCTACTTTAGTCATCTCAATCAGCCCTTGAGACGTCAGGATCCAGCTGTATCTCCTGTGCAAGCACTTCCCCATGAATCAGTTGGCGAGGTAGAAAGAGTCAAGAGTTTGGTTCAGCTTATGAGCTCTTGGATTGACAAATCCCACACGGTAGCTGTTGAATTTACAACAAGAATGATGAAGACAATCCATCGAGCTATCCAGGTCCTTGAGATTGTCCACAATCTAATGATAACTGTAGCCACTTTCGCTCACACTAGAGATGTTATCATTCGTGTCCTGCAAGTAATCAGGCAAACACCAAGGAAAATCCTAGCACAAGAAAAGATAATGGATGGAGGAACTCATAACCTACTTCAGTGGTCAACTCTACTCCAGATGAAAGAGGTTCTTTTCGAAGACATCAACACCAAATGCAGTCAAGTTGAAGGCGTCATCCATCCAATTCAGGATAAGGTGTTTGAAGTGTTGTGTGCCATTCTTGGCAGGCAGATCGAAGTTGAGACGGATGTGGACCTCCAAGAGTTGGAAGAGAGAGTCAAGGTCATCTTTTGCAAAGATGAGAATGTCATCACAGATGAGCAACGAGATCTGATGTTCACTACCATGCTCCTGATTGAGAAGATCAAAGAACTCGAACTTGGATGGTAAGCGGCTCTTCTCACTGCCTTTGACCAGGTCATTCACTTGGAAGAACGAATGAAGAATCTTCCTGAGATTCCTATTGCTGAGATTGAAGGAATTGTGTCCAGATTCGTTGCATATGCTAAGAAAGAGCATTGGAAAGGGAACAAGGTTCTAGAAGAAAGGTTGTTATAGGATGATGTGGCATCTTAATTCCTATTGGTCTATGTTTCCTCGACTTTTGTGCCAATTAAATATTTGGCTATGCATTTAATAATGTTCATCTAAAAGGGGAACTTTTTGTAACAAACCCTAATTAGGGTTTAGGTGTCAGAATCTCAGCCATTGATCTTCTTTTGATCTGGGCCGTTCATTGTAATTGAGGATGCTATATATACCCTCACTCATTTTCATTTTGTCATGAGATATTAGAGAGATAGATAATAGTTAGAGCTTTGGAGAGAAGAAAGTTATTTTGTAGCAAGATTGAGTAGTGAAGAAAGAATTTTGAACAATTGTTGTCCATTTGGCTTTGAGATCAATAAAATATTGAAGTTATGGTGTTTTATTGCAATTCTTGTGGCTATCTTCATGGTTGTTTATCTTCTTGAATCATTCTCAGTCGAAGTAGTATTTAAGTTTGAAGGACTAAGTGTTGTGCTTGATCTTTGGTGAGATTCACGTTCCAAACCACTAGCTTCTTACTAATTGTAAGGACGCCTTGTGTGGTCAACTGGAAATATTGAGATTGCTTGAACCTTCAATCATTATTTAACTATTGATATGTATCTTTATGGTAGTATCTATAATTCTTGATTGTTTGAAAATCACTAATCACCTTAGAAGATCGCATCAATTCCAGTAGAGTTGTAATTCCCTGGCAATACTGAAATTGGTAGAATCTTACCAAGTCTAGCCTACATTGAGTTATTCTTAGGATTAGATTAGAATTCATCTCTTGAAAACCCCATCTTTTGCTACTTTTTGAGAACCTGTTAGCATTTAGGAAAATCCTGTTCGAAAATACGTAAGGCCCCTTGAAGAAACAGCATTCACAACGACCACTGGTGCTTATCCACACGTAGAGATCCTACAACGAAGAACCTTGAAGTCACCCTGATTGATCCTTTTCGCGATATCTTCAACATTCAGAGGCTTTACTCAAGAGAGGATAAGGTACCATTTGGGTATTTTATTCTGTGTTTGGTTGTGTACAAAATACACGTCAACAGAACCCAAGGCTATCTTTAACCAGAGGTAAAGAAGGTAAGAAATAGGATCATAACATATTACTTGGTATGCTGGAAGCATCTTCCACTTGAGGACGCCAAATGGGAAGGATTAGAAATTTTCGATCATCCAAATCTTAAATTGCTTGATGGCAAGCAACTTTAGGGAGGATTGTCATGCCCTTTTTTCCCAACCTCAACTAATATTTGAAATATTGAAAAAAAGAAAAGAAAAAAATTGTTTTTTCTAACACTTGTAAAATGAAACAAATAAAATATAAATTTAATATAAAATAAATAAATAAATAAGAATAATTTCAAATTTTGGTGCCAAGATTTATAAACATCACTAGTTCTTTTGGATCAATTGATTTTCTATTTGGCGATCCAACTTGAGTTAAAATTTCCATGCTTGCAAAGACAAAGCCTCTTGACAGTATCTTCAAAGATTAGGAAAAAAACCGTATCCATTCTTGGCAATTTCCAATCAGGAATTGTAGTGCATTGATTAGAGATTAATTTAAAATATTTCAAGGTAGGGAACCTTGATTGTAGCCTTACTATATTAGAATCAACTCTATATTGACAAGCTATCAACAAACACTGAAAGCAAATTGGTTTCTAGGTTGTAGGTCATACGAATCACTCATATTAGAAGGCGCTATTGGAGGTAAATTTGCACCTAGAGAACACCATAGATGACCAAACTAGTAGCAATTAGAAGGTGCATGCCATCTATCAATTTTAGTGAATAGACCTTAGTGCCTTATTTGTAGTTTTAGGTTTGTGTCATCTGACACCAACACATCCTACCATTGAACCCATTGATAACCATCTAGTATACCTAAGATTTGCTGCTTCTCACATCCAATTATAGACATCAAATCTTGTAGGGTGACATGGGAAGGAGTAGGTAGCTATATGTAGGCCATAAGTGCTTCAAGCAACTAAGGAAGGCATCATAATATGTAGCAGTTGTGAAGATAAACCTATTTAGTTGATTAATTTTTCCAATTAGAACTGTTGCCCTTGATCCACAGGTTGAGGGCTCACTATGTATGAAGAAACATTAGGTTGTTGAGTAGCCTACTTTACTTATCAGATCTGAGAAGTGGATACATCACAATATATTCTTCTTTTTGTTACATTGCAATATATTCTTCTTTCTGTTTACCAGTAGTTCAAGACGTCAATCATATGTTGTTTCAATTATTTTCTATCATTGTGAGGTTGGAAACAAAGCAAAAAACGATTTTTTTTTTCAAAACAGATATAATTTGGGGTATCTCATATACTTAGTTGGGCAACAGAGTCAACAAATTCATTCAAAAGATGCAATCATAGAAACCAATTGTGATACCTTAAGGAAGATATCACAAAAGACTATGTCTTCTAAAATGCATAGACAGATTGGGTTCTACACATACATTTAGAAAGATAACAGATGTTTTTAGAGTATTTATTGAGTCTACTTTGAGATTGATGAACATACCCATCCATTTTCTTTATTTTCTTAAAAAAAATACCTTGCAAAAGCTTTGCAAGGATTTTATAGTTGGTTGGTTGGCTAACTAATTAACAATTGCAAGGATTTTATAGTTGGTTGGTTGGTTAACTAATTAACAACACATCTAGAAATGCATACCATACATAGGGAGACTCAATCAATGTTGATTCTACCTTTAAACATTCACACTTTAGAGGTGACAAGTGTTTATCACAACTTTGGGGTGAACATAGATCATTACAGTAATAAAATGTTGTACCCTGAATTCTAACCTGAGAATCCTAGGGTTCTACTCAGCAAGTTTCTTCCTTTGATTCCTTTTTTTTCCCATCCTACTTCCAAATGAAGTCTTTGGGCCTCAAAAATGCCATAGAGAGTGGTGTGGAAAATTGCATTAAACTTGCAAATATTTGAAGGGTATCTTGTAGAGGATGCTCATATCTCTTGAGTGTCACTTCTTGAGTTGTGAAGGAAATGATGGCCAGGACGTTCGACTATACTTGCAATGCATGGAGGAATATTTTTTATTTTTCTGTAGGTGCCCTTCACTATTAATGATCAACTAGTTTGTGGTGCTCTAGGGCATGGGAAAAGCCCTTAAATATTGCAAAGGTATACATTAAAAATGGGTGCCATTACTTCTAGTAGGTGAAAAGTCTTGGAATTGGAAAGGGTAGGTGAAATAGTGGGTCGTGGCATTTAAATATTCTTATGGTGCCCTTTTCTTGCTTTCAAAACTTCATTATGCTTACGTTCACCTTTACTTGTTGGAGATTTGGGCTCCTCTTGAACCTTGTCGCAAGAAGCTATGAACTCACTAAAAGCCCATCTTCTTTATCTTCATCAGGCTCTCGACATATTGAACTTTGCCACTTTTATCTTAGAGAATTGAATTTTTGAACCTTTGTTGCGCTTTTGGGCAGTTTAGGAACTTTGGAACTCCTTGACATGTTGAATCTCTTTCTTCTCTTGTTGGCTTTTTCGTAACTTGTGAACTTCTCAAAGTTTTTAATTTACCAGCCTTTGACTTGCTTGTTGTTGGTATTGGGGAGTTCATGAACTCGCAAACTTTCCAAAAAATCAAACTTGAACACTTCTCTTTTCCTTAGCCATTTTTACTTGTGAAACAAATGAGAGGCACAAGACAAGGACTTAGATGAATTTTGCAGAATTGAATCTGGTCTTTAATGGTGCTTTGGGTTGCATAGGGGGTAGGTGGGGATGAATAGTGCAAAGTGTGGGAGTTTTGAGGATTGGGGGTCAGTCATACTTTATGACTCGTACCACTGTTTGGGAGTTGAGGATCGAGGGGACCAAGGAATCCATCCCTCAAGGCATGCAAATAATGATAAGTCTGAACCAGTGATATTGATAAAATAACATAGTGAAAAGTGTGGGGTTTGGGCTTCAACGATACTTCATACGTTGTACCACATTAGAAGGATTCTTGTATCAATGACTTCAAAAAAGTGTATAGAAGACAACATTGGAAGTTGGGGATCAAGGATACCAAGAAATAGGTATGGGGTAACATAGTGTAAAGGATTGGGGAGTTGGGGATTCAAGGAAATGCATGGGTAAGATAAAGTTCGATACAATGACAAAGGCAAGGGACAAAGGGGGTTGGGAAAAAGGGATAATGGGAAGGAAACTTCAAAATCCTGATAGGGAAAAGAGAATAAAAGTGTGGAATAGATGAAAGGTATGCTAGAATGGAGAAGTTTGATATCTTGATAGGGACAAAGGAACAAAGTGGAGCTGGCAGAAAGACATACTGAGAAGGGAAACCTTGCAACTCTGACATAAGTACAGTCGTTAGAAATTTGAACTTTACCTCCACGCTTAGAACGTTTTAGGAACCTTGCAACTTCTAACACATGGTGGATGAAGAGGAAGAACACTTGTGCAAACCTAGACTAAGGGAGGCCCATTAGGAATGGCTATATTCCAGCACAATTTGGACATTGCGAAACTGGACACCAATAAATGATTTTATACCCATTGTATTTTAACAGTTCCTAATGTGATGATCTTATAGATACTGGCTCATGATTAGGGTTAAGCACAAGCAAGAAATATCTTATTAAATTGGGAAAGGTTGAGTTAATACAGTGAATACTATTTCAGCTGGGTTTTTTCTGAAAGGGTTTCCCAGGCTAAAAAGTCTTGCTAATTTGTGAGAGTGTCATTATTTCTTTCTGCCGTGTTTAAGATTTTGCTGGCATTGCTTCTCTTTGCGTAGGTTCATCAGTTTTATTTCTTTTCAATTGGAAGGGTCCATCTCTTCTACCATATAAAATGTAAATGACCATCGATTGGTACCTTGGCCTTGGCAGCTATTTGTCATTTGTTGATCATTTAATGCAAGCCCTATATACAAGAGATATTTCTTTTTATTGTATCAATTCTTGTAAATATATAAACATATGAAATGAGTGGCATTTTTGCAGATTGTAAACTTTGAACCTTTCTATTCCATTTTGTTTGTAGAACATTGGGAAGCTCCTGGATCAGGCATTATATTGATTTTTTTGTTTTCTTGTTTATATACAATGGAACCAGATACCCACACAAGAAGGCCCAAGATTCTTAGACCAACAATTTTCTTCAAGCATTTTCTGCTTTATTGACCAGATACCCACACAAGAAGGCCCAAGGTTCTTAGACCAATGATTTTCTCCAGGCATTTTTTGCTTTATTGTTCAGGTACTCAAGGAATGCCAGCTTGGACTCTAGATACTTGTACCTTGAGTGCCCATTATGAATTTTTTGGGTCCATTGGGACCAATTTGGTGAGTCCATCAAGACCAACATTATTGGTCCAGTAGGAATATTTGAAGTAATTTATATTTTATGTTCGTGTTGTTCATATTTGTAAAAGTTGAACTATCCTATGTGCTAAGGCAGGGAATATCTCCTTTGAATGTTGTCTTTTGTTGTATGTTTTGTTTGGAACTGATATTTGAATGATATTTAGTCTTTATTAAAATTAAATAGTAAGTTAATGATATTAAATCATACTAGTATCATTTTGCAATACATTTGCAAATTTGACAATGGAAGTTACCAACCACTGCATATTAATTCTTCCCCTTACTATTGATAAATAAATATCCCCATATGTGAGTTTTTTTTAATTCCACCACATTTCTGTTGTATATGTCAGATTCTGATAATGTTTGGTTTCAGACGACAGAATCTGAGGACTTCATTCAGTGGACCCTTGACACGAGTCAATACCAATTTTTGCACAGTACATTGAGCAGAGGGTATGGTGTAGAGAGGCCATGAATGTGTAAGGCAAAGAGCGCGATAAAGCAGTGCTGAATCCTTGAAAAACATGCTCAGAAAAATCAGAAAATTTGCCTTGAAATTTGTGCCAAAAAATCACATTGTTGTCCTAGTTAAAGTTTGCATTAGAAAATTGTGGTCTATATTATTTCCTAGTTAACACATTAAGAATTTTTTTGTTTATATTAATATATTTTGCCCTATTTGGTACATTCAGAAAAGTTACTATTCTGCCAGACGAGTGTGTTACTCAGGGTTGAGACACATTCAGTTTTGTAGAGACAGATAAGTCTACATTTTCGCAACATCTTAGCTATTGACAAAGCTAAAAAGCAGTAATTGCAATATCTGTTGATGAATCCATGAAGGCTCTTTTTAATGGTTTAAAGGCTTCTGTTGATGAAATGACTCAAGTTTTGTGTATATTAAAAGTTTCAGCTATCTAGCTATAATGTTCTTTTCCATTCATAATGGTTTGAGTCTTTAGAGTTAGCGCATGCTCCCTTATTGAGTGCTACAAAGCCCATGTAATTAAGTTCATTACAAAGTTTAGATCCCGTGTCATCAAGTATTTTGAACACCATGATGGTACAGCTGAATTAAAGAATTTGGGTCTGAAACTGATTCTACACATATAATCTCTATGGATTTAGTTTCATGATTCTGAATGATTCTATAAATACTGCAGAATAAAAATAAATTAATAAGGAACCCGTAATAACCTTTTTGGTTCTCTTCTAAGCAATTTTCTATGTATGACAAAACAGAAGTGGATTTAGCATGGTGCTGTCTTCTTTGCATGTTTGGTATTCGAGAATAGAATATGCTAGCATGCTGAATGCGGGGTTTCAATATATTGGCAATGAGAATTTTTTCTCTTTTGTTTTGTTGCTAGTCAAATGCTCGTAGAATATTCAATAATCGCTGGGATGAAAGAAGCCGCCTGGGAAGGCTTGCTAAGATGGGGCTTGCTCCTATCCTTTGGTGTATGATTACCATCCTCCTCATCATGTACATCAGCTCGGTAATCACATGTATGCAACTAGAATCTTCAAACAACTATCTGCAGTTATTTTCTGTGTAATAATATATTAATATTATGGGGGTTATTGGCATTATTTCTAGATTGTGGTTGATTTAAAGGTTGTCACTGCAGCCTCTACTCTTGTCAAAGTTACAGCTGGAGTTGGACTCTGGGCCTGGTCTGCAGTTTTCCTTGCATCTGGTGGGCTTGTTATGTTGTACAGATGTGGCAGGTAATAATCTGGGAGTGGGGACTAAATTTTAGTTTTGGACTGTGAATTCTTACATGAAATTGTGCTGGAATACAATCTTTTTAAAAAAATGAAGACATAACTAGGGACACGTCAAAGTGCAACAGTTATTTCATATAAATGCACTTAGAATAACCATTCTCTATGCATGTCTATGTACTAGAGTGTGCATGACTTATTTACTGGGCAGATTTTGATGTTTATAAGAGTGGTTTATGGATTCAGTTATATCTTAAACATTGGAACTCTTTTTTTGGTAAAAAAGGAAAATCATGATAATATAAAAATATAAATACTCATAATTTTTTAAAAAAGTTTCTATTTTCATATCTGTGGGAAAGATTGTATTATGCTTTTCTTATTTTTGAAGGAAAATCGATAATATTCTTTAGTTGTGGCTTTGCTGATTCTATTTTCTTTTCAATAAGGGGTTCTCTTATCAGAATAAAAAATTGAATATGTGCCAATTTTCTGATTATATGCTTAAAAATATAAGAAGAGAATAAAATTCAGTGTCTTGTAGGGAATATATAACTAATTGCAATGAAGAACATTTTCAGCTCATTTAACTAGAATGCACTATCTGCTACAATAACTTAAAAACCTACTCAGGCATTTCCAAGAATGCCATGTTGAACATTGAACAAGAGGTGATTATATGGTAGTTGATATGCTGGCTGTTGAGTTTATATCCAATTTGAGTGATACTTGTCAAGTATTTCCATATCTCAAATAAATTCCAAGAAACATTGCAAGTATGTAAAAATTGAACAAGGTAACTATTTAGAATTTCACTTCTTTTTAAAATAATAATGATTTTTCTAACCAATGTTTGAAACTCCTGCTCCCCATGGAAAATGCTTCCAAAGTACTATCCTAAAATAACATCCCTCAAGCACTCTTCCCCCTTCAATTTATGATTCTTGTCTCTGTTGTCCCGTCTTGTCCTGATCCCTCTTTAGATAGCCATTCTCGAACAATCCCTACCACTAATGAAAGACTGTGGCTACATGCCTTCATTCACCATGACACACTTAACCTCCCATCCTCTACACTCGATACTGCCATCACATGATGCTCCCTATTGCCATATTATCTTGTATCATTGATATTTGGTGTTCCAAAGCCATTGCACCTCAAACTGTCCACATCACTCCTAAAGTCTTTTTCGTTCCTAGATTGTGGCTCATCAAGGATATTGGAGAGGTATTAAATTTGAAGTAGATGATAACATATCCAAAAAATGATTTTTTCACCAACTTTGTGTCTCCTCCGTCAAAATGGAGTGAGAAAAATTGAACAATGAAATTTATATTGCTACAATAACAGGATGTAACATTCAAAATCCTATTTACATCCAATGCCTTGCTTTCATTTCCTCACCAATGACACCTATCCGTACCAAGTTCACTTGCTTTTGCATGGAGCCGTTATATTTTCATCCATCAATTCCAACCACTCCATTTCAGAGATTTGTGGCAAATTATTAAAGAAGATGCAATCATTTCAAAGCACAAATGTCCATTGGAAATTGAAATTATTTGCTTTTAAAACTTTGGGAAGCCTACCTAGGCAAAAAAAATCCTTATACAAAGATACAGAGTGCCTCCTTATCCCACGGTTTAATACTGGTTCCAAAGTCTATATCAGAATAAAAAAAGAGAAGTTTGCATGGAAGTTCAAAATCAAAACATCTACCATGAAGAGTACTTTCAATAGCGAGTGATAGACAAGATGCATGTTTCTTAGGCGAATGCAGGTCATCACTGTAATTTTGTTTTTCTTGTTAAGTTCATCATCCATTGCTCGTTTCTCTATAAAAAGTCATGCATGGTGCAGGAATAGTCACCAGTGATATTCTCACCTTTGTGTAAAAAATGATCCTGCAATTATGTAGAAATCCCAATAGACAGTTTGGAAATGTAAAATAGAAATTTTACAAATCCAACTAGAAGAAGATTTCTCAATTTCTTCCTAGGCTTATTAGATGATAAAATTCATTGTTAGCAGATTTTGATGGAGCTAAACTCATAGAAAGTCATGTTGCAGATTATGTTTATAGAAAATGATTATAATCTTGCCAATCTTTATGTTTAGTGTTGATAAAAAACACATTTCCCTGCCATGAAAAATAAAACCCTTCTCACTGCACTTTTTTGCTGAAATGAGAAATGATACTCAACTTGACATTTTTGTTCTTACCCAGGCCTTGATAACTCTAAGCAGGGACTCTCTTGTCCCTGCATATCAAAGAAGAGCTGAAAAAACCTTCTCATGGCACAGAAACCCTTATCAATACAACTTTCTGATCGTGTTTTCAAATTGGGTATTGCCATTGGAATATTTGAGAGGTACTTCTGTATCTGGAATGTTTCCCCATTTCAGGTATAGAATAATAATATGCATTTCGTTGCTACTTAGTTTATTCACAAGAAAATAATGCACTCAAATGCTGCAGTTAAACGGAATATCATTTACTTGAAAATGCCCTTGACTTTACAGGATATTGAATGAGAATTCATAGCAGCAAAAAATTGGCAAACCAAAAGTATAGGATTTTTTGAAAATTTCGGGAAAAAATTGGATTTCAAAAAACCATAAAAAATTGTAGAAAAAAGACAACTATTTTTTTTTGAAATTTAAGGGCATTTTCATAGCATAAAGATATAGAGAGCAAATAAAATAGAGACTTTAACCCACAAATTATAGAAAATAGGATTTTGTTCTTTATATTCATATTGCTGATTACATTGCATTGCACAAAGCATACTTCATACTGCATAAATAATAACAAGATGGTTACAATTGACAAAATTTCAATCAAAATATATTTTGTACAAAGTCAACCTATAAACTAAGCATAAAGTTCCAAATAATTTCAATTAAAATATATTTTGTACTCTTGCTACTACAAATAGAGCGATGTTAGAGGGCTGCAGGTCCTGATGATGAAGCTCCTAGTTCAGAGCCTCTCTTGAGTCATTCAACCTCGTGACTATCCGAGTTGGCCTCTAGGATCTCAAAATCTTTAGGCTCAAGAAAGACATCAAAAGGATAGTTTTCCTTTGTTTAGTTGACTTCATAAATTACAAAATGGAAATCAATTGGTTCATAGTTGTGATTTAACAGTACTTGCAATTTATAGAACGCTGTGAAAGAGAACTATATTCAGAGTGTGAAAAGGAAATTATATCATAAAGGAAGCTATTGCAAATTTCAACTTAATAAGTTTTGAATCAAATAGCTTAGGATAGAGTAATAGAAAATGCTTTTGAAACAGAATCTCACATCTTAAAAGACCATAAATGATGTTGAAATGTTTCCCATGGATAATTATTTTAGCAGATTTGTAAAACAGTAAAGGGAAATGTTAAATATTTTTCCATTAGATGATAAAGACTTGTTAGTGCCAAAGAAGAGAGCATTTATTTGAAGCACAATTTTTGCTATTATTATTCGAGTAAACTTTCCTTAAGTTTTCATATAAGTGGATGATTGAGTTAAAGACATTGTTGGACTTTGAGTTGAGAATTTGAGAGATTATATGTACAAGTTTCAATGAAAAATCGAAGCATACGGAACATTCCCTTTCAATGGGATAGTTGCTGCTAAAAGCTATTTGGATTGTTAAAGAGAATATATATATGAGGTTTTCTTTAGGAAGGATTAAGATAAGCCCACAAGACTAGGGCATGACTTCTCTCAAGGCATGTATTAGTTTGCCTTGTACCTATTCAACATGCATGGAGTGCTATGCTATATATTGAAATAGAATCTTAGAACTCAAAAGACCATAAATGATATTGAAATGTTCTCATTAATAACTCTTTTAGCAGATTTGTAATTTGTAATGTTTCCTGTTTGTGAATGCCCTAATTTAGCCCTAAATCACAATTGCCAATTGAGCAAGAGCAGGGTTGGAGATATGTTTTTGAATGCCTTAATTGAGCCCTAAATCACAATTCCTAAATGAGCAAGAGCAGGGTTAGAGATATCTTTCATCTGTTTGAAACCCTCCAAAACAGGTTAGAAACCATTTACAACAATAATTCATAAAATAGATCTTAACTAGGAATCATTAAAGCATATAGCAGAAATATCAATTTGATCATGAGATATCTTAAATATGTTTGAGGAAGCTCAACCATAGGAGAGCTAGGATAAGGTGACTCAATAGCGTGTCCTAGAGATCCTCTACTCTAGGCCCAAGAGCAGATATACCATCCCTCTTGGCCTCATGTGGCTTGTGCCATCCGTATGAGGTGGTGTACCTAGTGAGGCTTCCTATAATCGTTTCCCCTTCATCTTGCCATCCATTTCCCATTTCCTATGATTGGACTTCTTGGTGTATTAATTCACCATGATAGAGGGATGAGGCGTATTCACAATAGTGCACTGGAAGCCCATCTCTTCTTAACACTAAAGGCAGTACCCCTTGTACCCCCTTGACCTCATGGGACCATTCGGTCAGCACCATGAGGTGGCATACCTAGAAGAGTACCCCATTGTCATTCCCCTCCTTGTAATCCCTAATTTCCCCTACCATGGCTGACTCTAATAATCAATCAGTACATATAAAGAATCCAATATTGTGCATGTCTTCTACATATGATAATCAGTCATAAACAACAGCATATCCTAATTAGTAATGAGTAGATACAAATAATATTCATTATGCTATGTTAAACAGTCTGTCATGTCCCCTCTCTAGCGCTGCCTAAACTCAGTGAATAAATTCGTTAAGTGTTGTTGCTTCCCACACTTAGTCGACTTTTGAATAATGAGGAGTTGTTTTCAATAAGAAATGGTGGGTCCGGTTTCACTTAAGTGAGTTACTATATTTCAGTCATTAGTTGGGGCCATCAGCAATCTGCCTTAAGATGATTTTAATAAACATCCTATGCCATCTTTTATATATGCGCTCCAAGTATTAATTCCTTGGGTTATCGCCTAAACTTCAGGACTTATGGTTATGTGCTTGTTTTAGGGCTGGGTGTTATAAGATGGATTTGGAGAAAGAGGAAGGAGGTATTTTTGATGATATTTTCTTGTTTATTGCTGCCGCTGCTAGAGCCTCTGTTAAGGACGGAAAGCCTGACTGGGCTGAACCTTGGACGCCCATCCATGGTGGTTGCTATCACTGTTCTATGATCTTAGACATTCCGGCCAGAAGATACAGTTGTGACAATGGACTCCATAATACCTTGTGCTGCCATAGGGGTGTTGCTGTGCATTGCTGATAAGCCGACCAGTCACCATTGATAGGAAATTTTATGCTTTGAGCGATTACAGGTTCTGAATAATAAGTTGATATTGGTATTTATCCGGATACCTCATAAAAGTCTTTGATATGCTACTTATATAATCTGTATGATGTCATTGGTATCAAGTAAACTATGAATTTCATTACATCGTTCAGATTTAATTAATGATGAACCCGATCATTGAATTGTTCGAGGGTTTGTGCATGCAATGTTTCAATTCCGAAATGTTTGTCAATTCGATACCCTAGTTGGGATATTTCAGGGGTATCAGAGCCACAAACCCTATCAGCCTGTGGGGTTTAGTTTGCTTTTTCGTTGCATGTTCTTGTAACAGGGTTCTATGCACTCCAGAGGGTTAGAATTTCACAGATACAATACAAGGAGTAGGTCTGGACAACGTGAAGAAGCCGAAATTATCCCAGCTAAATCTGAGATGGGTGAAAGAAGAGATGCAAGTCTGCCTAGAGATTTGAATAATCAATTGGATAACTTTTTGACAGTGTTCGCCCATCAGCAGCAGCAAATGATGCAACAGTTCCAGGACAGAATGATCACAACCATAGGGCAACTGAGAACTGATCATGCTCGATCAAGAAGGTCAAGTAGTCATCACAGTAGAGGTGAGGTTGGACAGGGAAATCAAGATAGAACCACCTCCAATGTGGTAAGGACAGTTGATACAAGGTCTGATCGACCTTTACGTCCTCAATTTTTACCACGTCAAAATGACAGAGAACCCTCTTGTGAAGCAGAGGAAGAAGAAACTCAAGTCACAGTTGATGGCATGGTGGCACGAGATGAATATATGCAGCTACCAGCTGATGTAAGGCAGCTAATGAACTTAAATCAGGAAAGACAAGACAGGAGCCCTAGAGGTCTAGTGAGGGAAGCTTTCCAGCCAATGGAATATAAAGATGCCTTGAATAAGATAAATATTCCAACTTTTAATGGAACTGGAGAACTATCAGCGAGATCATGGGTTCATAAGTTGGATGCCTTCCTGACACTCAAGCCCATGGAAGAGGAAAAGGCAATACAGTTTGCTACCATGCATTTGGAAGGGGTAGCATATGATTGGTGGCATCACGGTCTCGTTTCCCAGGATCATGCCATGATTCAATCATATGAAGAATTTGTTAATAGGCTGATCACCCGCTTTGACAGGAAAGATATAGAAGTTTATTATAGAGAGTTGGCTCAATTGAAGCAAACTGAACAGTTGGAATCATATATCAATGAATTCCAGAAGATTGCAATAATGGTGCGTGATATGCCTCAGAGAAGGATCACCATGCTCTTTGTTGAAGGACTTAATGATAGATTGAAAGGCTTAGTGAAAGCTCACAGGCCGAACTCCCTTGATGATGCCATTTGACTAGCTATGGATTTAGAAGTTTCAGCACCTTATTAGCCTCACAAAAAAGAATACAGCCCATGGAAAACTAAGAAAAAAGGGTCCAAATCAGCAAAGGAATACAAGTTTAACCAACCAAGAAGTATTCCTTCAAAGGCTGATCAGGAGTCTAGAAATGAGCTTAGGAGAAAGAAGTTATGTTTTTCCTGTAAAGAGCCTTGGGAACCAAGACACCGCTGCCTTGGTAAAGGCAAACTTCATTAAATTGAAGTTCACTTAGAAGATGAGGATGAGTCGGAGGAAATTGTTGAGGAAGATAACACACAGGGGTTTTAGAATCCATAGATTGAATTGGAAGATACTGCTGTTAGAGAAAATCCTCAGGTAGCTACTCTCTCTGAAATTCCGAGAGGTAGACCTTTCCAGCTGAAAGGAGTTATTAAGGGGCAGTGAACAGTTTGTTTGGTAGACAGTGGTGCTACTCAAAATTTCATTGATGAGAGTCAGGTCAGCAGGCGTGGACTTCAAGCAGAGGAGTTCCTTGGATTTAATGTGATTGTGGCAGATGATTTTCCCTTGAGTTGTACACGGGTTATACCTCAGCTTAAGATTCAAATGGGAGATTATACTTTGACAGGAGATTTTTATGTTCTTAGTCTCAGTAATGCGGATGCTATCTTGGGTCTTCAGTAGTTGGAATCTTTAGAGAGGTATGTGCAGGACTTCAAACAAATGCAGCTGGAATTCGTGGTAGAGGGCAAGAAAACAGTGCTGAAAGCTATGGCGCATGGAGGACCTAGAGTGGTCTCTGCCAAAAGGATGGAGGCTTATTTCCGTCATAATGACGTTGAGTGGGCAGCCCACTGTTTTGTCTCTAATAATGCTGTTACAAAAAAGGAACCAGCCTATCATGTGGATATACAGTCTATGTTAGACAAACACGGTGCGGGGTGGAGATATTCCACTCGGACGTTCTCCTGATAGAGGATTTGAGCATGTTATTGAGCTGGAAGAAAGGTCAAAACCAGTAATAACCACTCCTTACAGGCATCCTCGTCACTACAAGGAGGAAATAGAAAAAACAATTAAGGAGCTGCTGAAAATGGGTCATATTAGGCCAAGTTCTAGTCTATTTGCTTCTTCAGTGGTGCTGGTCAAGAAGAAAGATGGCACATTGTGAATGTGTAAAGACTATAGAGCACTAAATAAAAGAACCATTAAGAACAAGTATCCTATTCCTAGAATAGATGAGTTGTTGGATGAATTACATTGTTCAGTCTTCTTCTCCAAAATTGATCTACGGTCTGGCTACCATCAAATAAGTGTAAGAGAAGAAGATATACAAAAAAACAGCATTCCATTGTCATTATGGGCACTTCGAGTTCCTTGTCATGCCCTTTGGTTTGACCAATGCTCCTGCAACTTTTTAGTCTTGCATGAACCATGTTTTCCG
Source organism: Cryptomeria japonica (assembly GCF_030272615.1). Lineage (NCBI taxonomy): Eukaryota > Viridiplantae > Streptophyta > Pinopsida > Cupressales > Cupressaceae > Cryptomeria > Cryptomeria japonica. The sequence continues at coordinate 373,656,033 of NC_081409.1, forward strand.
CAAGGAGTTGAGGAAGTTTGTTGTATTAGTATTTTTTGATGACATACTAATATGCAATAAAACGTGGGAAGAACATTTACAGCACTTAGACGCTGTCCTAAGCATTGTGAAACAACAATCTTTGTTTGCCAAAGTTTCTAAGTGCGAGTTTGGGATGTCAGAACTTCTCTACTTGGGTCATGTGATAGGTATTGGCGGGGTAAAGGTACATCGGGAGAAGATTCAGGCAATCCAGGAGTGGCCAATTCCTAAAAATATTTCTGATCTAAGGGGTTTTTTGGGATTATGCTATTATTACAGAAGGTTTGTGTGAGGTTTCTCCCAGTTAGCTTCACCATTGACTGATCTTACGAAGAAAGGGGCTTTTCAATGGTTTGCAGAAGCACAAGTTACCTTTGAAAAACTCAAGGATATCATGAGCACATGTCCAGTGTTAGCACTTCCTGACTTTACAAAGCCCTTCGTTGTGGAGTGTGATGCTTCAAGTCAAGGAAATGGAGCGGTGTTAATGCAAGATAGACATCCTATTGTGTTTGAGAGCAGGAAGCTCAGAGATCCAGAAAAACTATATTCCACCTATGACAAAGAGATGTTGGCTATCATGCATGCTTTAGCTAAGTGAAGACAATACTTGGTGGGTGCTAAATTTACTGTTCAGGACTGATCATCATAGTCTGAAATATTTTTTGGAACAAAAGGATCGTAATGAACGGCAACAAAAATGAGTGAGCAAGATCCAGGCGTATGATTTTGATGTGGAATACATCAAATGGAAGAAAAATGTGGTGGCTGATGCACTTTCTAGGAGGCCTACCCTTTGTGCACTTTCAGAGATTTCAGCTGATTGGAAGTCACAATTGCTGTCCGAATACACAAAATATTCCTTCGCTTATGACATAGTGGATGGAAAGGTGCAAGATGAGAGATATACTGTAGTAGATGAAGTCATTTATCATAAAAATAGGATCTACCTGGTGCCCGGATCTAGACTTAAGCATAATATCTTGAGGGCATTACATGATAGGCCTTTAGCTGGACATCTTGGTTTCTTTAAAACTTACAGGCAGGTAAGAGAGCGATTTTTCGTGGAAGGGACTTAAAGATGATGTGCTCGACATGTTCGAGAATGCTTGTCATGTCAGCAAAATAAGGTAGAGCACACTTTTCCGGTAGGACTTCTGCAACCTCTACCTATTCCGGAACAGAAGTGGGAGGGTATTTCAATGGACTTCATCACAGGATTTCCCCAGGTACAGGGAAAAGATTGCATATTCGTAGTAGTGGAAAGGTTAACAAAATATTCCCATTTCTATGCTATTGCTACTGATTTTTCAGCATCTTAGGTTGCTGATCTATTTTTCAGAGAGGTGTTTAGATTGCATGGTCTTCCCAAGACCATTGTCAGCGACAGAGACAACAGGTTTATCAGCATGTTTTGGCAGGAATTGTTTCGATTGGCAGGAACAAAACTGGCTCCCAGTACCAGTTACCATCCTCAGACGGATGGGCAAACAGAAATAGTGAACAAATGGGTTGAGGGCTACCTCAGAAACTATATTTCGGGGCAGCAGCGAACTTGGGTTAAATGGCTGTACTTAGGTGAGTATTGCTACAATACTACCTATCATATGACTATCAGGATGTCACCTTTGAAAGCTTTGTACGGGTATGATGCTTTGCCATTTATAGACATAGCTTTTGATGATAGTAGAGTTCCCCGTGCAAAGGAAACTATACAGGATTATCAGGATATTCTCAAGGTATTACGAGATAACATCTTACAGGCACATAACCGATAGAAAGTCTATGCAAACAGACAGAATGGAAAGGTCATTTCAAGTAGGGGACTTGGTTTTCCTACGTTGCAACCTTACAGGCAATCTTCTTTGAAAAGCAGTGGGGCAGAGAAGCTGAAACCCAGATTCTATGGACCTTACAAGGTGCTAAGGCGAATGGGAGAAGTTGCTTATGAGCTTGAACTTCTTGGAGGAAGTAAAATTCACAATATTTTTCATGTGTCTTGCTTAGAGAAGGCATTGGGACAACAAATTGCTGTCTCTCCTGAGTTGCCGCCTTTGGATGAGGACGGAAAATTGATTCTTGTACCTGAAGGAATTGCTGATTGGAGAGAGAAGAGATTAAGGAATAAGGTTGTCAAGGAATATCTAATCAAATGGAAGAATCTACCACTGGAGGATGCCTCTTGGGAAGGGGAAGATATTTTGCAACACCCAAACTTGAGATTGCTTGTGGACCAGCAATCTGAGGAAGGGAGGACTCTCATGTCCCCTCTCTAGCGTTGCCTAAACTCAGTGAATAAATTCGTTAAGTGTTGTATTAAATAAGGAGTTGTTTTCAATAAGATATGGTGGGTCCGGTTTCACTTAAGTGAGTTCCTATATTTCAGTCATGAGTTGGGGCCATCAGCAATCTGCCTTAAGATGATTTTTATAAACATCCTATGCTATCTTTTATATATGCGCTCTAAGTATTAATTCCTTGGGTTGTCACCTAAACTTCAGGACTTAGGGTTATGCGCTTGTTTTAGGGCTGGGTGTTATAAGATGGATTTGGAGAGAGAGGAAGGAGGTTTTTTTGATGATATTTTCTTGTTTATTGCTGCCGCTGCTAGAGCCTCTGTCAAGGACGAAAACCCTGACTGGGCTGAACCTTGGATGCCCATCCATGGTGGTTACTATCACTGTTCTATGATCTCAGACATTCCGGCCAGAAGATACAGTTGTGACAATGGACTCCATAATACCTCGTGCTGCCATAAGGGTGTTGCTGTGCATTGCTGATAAGCTGACCAGTCACCATTGATAGGAAATTTTATGCTTTGAGCGATTACAGGTTCTGAATAATAAGTTGATATTGGTATTTATCCGGATACCTCATAAAAGTCTTTGATATGCTATTTATATAATCTGTCTGATGTCATTGGTATCAAGTAAACTATGAATTTCATTACATTTTTCAGATTTAATTAACGATGAACCCGATCATTGGATTGTTCGAGGGCTTGTGCATGCAATGTTTCAATTCTGAAGTGCTTTTCAATTCGATACCCTAGTTGGGATATTTCACAGTCATAACAACAATACATCATTAATCAACAGTGTGCAGATAAAAAAGTGTTCATTGTGCCATGTATAGGGATCTCATACCAAAACCCAGTACAGAATTGAACTGCTGTTTACTCAGTTCATATAGATGCCAAATCTGATCTCATTCAATGGTATCCTTAGTCTGAATGCTGGGCTCACTCTACTTATATCTTTCTATTGGGTGGAGGGCTGTGACCCCTTTCTAAGGTTGTGACCGTTGGGTGAGATATGCCCTGTCCTTGTCAATTGCACCTCTTCATAATTCATTCTCTTTTCTCAATTCACTGTTTGTTTGGTCTAACTAATTCCTCAATCCCGTTTTAGAGATCACCACTAGGAGGAGAGGGTTGATTCCCTTTGTATAGATATTATTTGCTACATATTGATTCATCATATTTACTTTGTGATATTCCCAACTGCTGAAGATTGGTGATTGTTAGTATGTTCATGGAATTGTGAAGTCTTACTCTGTAAGACAATTTCATCCTTGCAATTTGGGGTTTCCTTCACTATTTGGATTTGGCCATGATATAAAACAGTAAAGAGAGTTTTAAATATTTTTCCATGAGATAATAAAGACCAGTAGTACGAAAGAAGAAAGCAACTATTTGAGCCGCAATTTTAGCTATTACTATTTAAGTAAATTTTCCTTAATTGTGCGTATAAGTGTATGATGGAGTTAAAAACATTAATGGACATTGAGTTGAAAATTTGAGAGATTATAGGTACAAGTTTCCTTGAAAAATCAAAGCACGAGGAACATTCCCTTTCAATGGGACATTTGCTGCTGAAATCTATCTGGATTGTTAAAGAGAAAATAGACGAGGCTTGCTTTGAGAGGGATTAAGACAACCCACAAGACTAGGGCATGGCTTCTCTCAAGGAATGTATTTGTTTGCCTAATACCTATTTAATATGCACAGAATGCTATGCTATATATTGAAAAAAATTCTTACATGTCAAAAGACTATAAATGATATTGAAATGTTCTCATTGATAACTATTTTAGCAAATTTGTAAAACAGTAAAGGGAGTGTTAAATATTTTTCCATTAGATAATATCACAATGAAGACCTGCTAGTAGAAAAGAAGAGAGCAACTATTTGAGCCACAAGTTAGCTATTATTTTTCAAGTAAACTTTCCTTGATTTTGCATGACTTCTGATAGGAACCATTTTGCTTCTGATTCCATAGTTTATTTTTTTCAACACAACAAGTTGATTTTTATCTTTTTGATAGGAACCTTTTTGCATCCGCTTCCACAATGTCTATGTACTTTTATGTATATACTTCTGCTTCCTACTTGATTATACAATTGTCACTACTCTACCCACTTGTTATTAAAACTTGATAGCTAGTGTCAAATTGAAGCTCCAAATTATCACACTTAGCATTTGGAAAGGACATTTCTCCCAATGTAACCTTGATAATCTAAACAATCACCTTGGTAGTATTGTTGAGAATTGAACTGTTAAATTTTTTTAGTCAAGATTAGAAGGATTCCAAGAAAACAAACCTCTATAGGTTGATATCAAGTGATTAAAATTTTGTTTCAGTTTTGTTTGGCTTTCTATATTTACTTTTGGCAAGTAGGAATAAGGTTCAAATATGTTAAAAAAATCAGATAGAAGCCTTACTTAGTATTTATGATATTATCTACTACTTCCAACTAAACTGTATTTTTGGATTTAAGGAGTGAAATGTTTTTGAACTATAGAAATCTTTGTGTACCTTAATCAGTTTTGAATTCTTAATTTAGCATTAATCTGAAAGTGTTCTTCTATTGTCTTAAGGTTTTTAATTTATCAAATTGCAAATATTTTTTTAGTGGAATGGGAAAAATAGCTAACTTGTGATATTTAGCCCTTAAACAATATTTAAATCCTGATGTCCATAGAACTGCCAAACACAAGACACTCCGTATTGTTGTTCCTTCAGGAAATTTCTAAATATATTTGAAAATGGACGTGGCCAAGTTCAAGTCTTGGCTGAAGTTAATAGATATAGTTTTGTTGTATCATCTAAGCCAAAAGTACTTTGGACTTGCAAAAAAGCATTATTTTAGAATAAAGGTTGTTCATCAACTCTTACTCTATTAATGGTTGAGTAATCTCCCTCATTGGACTGGATTTGGAATTTATCCCTTGGTTACACTTCTGCCCTGCAAGATTTTTCCTTATTCTAGGAAATTTCATTTGCAATATATCACAGTATCACTGATCCTTAATGACTGAAATACTATAAAATGCTATTTATGAGAACGAATTGCTTTTTTATTCTGATTTTTTTCAGATCATATTATGATACAATTGTTTTCTCCTTCTGTCCATCAAGGATCCTGGGTATATTGAAACAGATTTTATTCCGAACCTTTTTTGGATGACGTAATGATACAATTTTCGCCTTCTTTATGTGCAGTAAAGATCCGGGGTATATCAAAACGAATTCAAGTGATGCACATAATCTTAAAGCTGTAGATGTAAGCAACTTCTTATCATAAATGTTGAATGAATGGAATGATCAGTATCCCCTGTTTAAGCATAGCTTTTTTAATTATTTTTCATTATCTCATTCAGCTGAAAATGTTAGATTTAGTTAAATATTTATAAAATGCAATTGAATCAACAATTGTATGTGTACTACTTTACTGGTTCTCTGTTACATATTATTTTCTTATATCCTGTGCAATGCTAGGACATTTTGAAGCTCAATGTTCATTCTACTTTAATACTACTAGTTAGTGACCAAAACTTGTTTGCAAGTGTGATTAATGCATATAAAGTAGATGCTATTGTTAGCATCACTGATAAAGGTTATCAGCTATGCATTTTTCTCTCGTGTCATTTCAAGTGTTTGAGTAAAGGGGTTCTGGATGCTAGGCATCTTTTACTTTTTAATATCCTGTACCATCATCTTGTACAATTGATATGTGAGAGATTAAAATGTTAGTCCTCAGTTTTTCTGCTACTATATATAGTGAGGATGAAATCCACAAAAAATATTAGGAGATACCAAGAAAATCCAAGAAATTTTTATTTCATCAGTAAATAGATGTATAATTAAGTTGACAACAACATATAACTCTCAGACGAGTGATTTGAAGCACATAACTTAGTAACTTCTTTTCTGCTTATTTTGAAAAAGTTTTTTTCTGATTCATTTGTCTTTTTAATCAAGAGTCCTCAGAGATGACCTTTTCAAGTGTTTTCTTATTATAGTAAACAATTCTTTGAGATTTTTGACTGGTATTCATGGGGCAGGAATCTTTGTTGAATCCTGAGCTGAGCAACCCTGCTCTCTTGGCAGGGCAATGGTCACAGCTTTGCCCAACCTGCAAGGTGCTTTATTTTATATCCTTTCATAAAGATTCCTACATAGGTTGTTGGTTTGTTAGAAGGCATGGGTTCCTACATTTTTTAAGTTAATTACGTCTTAATTATAATTTTTTTTTTGTTTGCAATCCTCATTAATAACTTTATTTTTCAATATTCAGATAGTCAGACCTTTGCGTTCTAAGCATTGCTCTATTTGCAACCGCTGTGTTGAGCAATTTGATCATCATTGCCCTTGGATATCCAACTGCGTTGGGAAGGTGAGATGCATCTGATTGCTGATTGTACATATAATTACCATAAATTTGTTTTAACTTTTGGTTAAGCTAGTGAGTAGTCTTTATAATGTGGCATTTACAAATTGTAATCACCTTTGGAACTTGGTATAGGGTTTCATATGTATTGGAAGTTTATCTCTAAGCAAGAACTGATCTTCGAGTTGGTTATTGTTCTTATGGTTGCAGAGGAATAAATGGGATTTTTTCTTGTTTCTGTTTATGGAAACTTCTGCAATGCTGATTAGTGGCATTGTTACTTTTCAGCGTATGTCTTCTTCACTGTAAAAAAAATCGAGGCTGATTTACTTTTATTGTTGATCATGTTTAAGGTTTCAGATGATCTGTAAGTATGATATTTATTTGCAAACACAGGACTAGCGGCAGATCAAAGTTCTCCTTCGTCCTTCAGGCCATGGATGAACCATTTAGCAGTTCATCATCCTGGTGCATTAGCATTTTTCATCATGGACATTCTCCTGGTGTTTGGTGTTGCAATGTTGACTGGCATACAGGCATCACAAGTAAGTATTTATTAACAGAATAAATAAACTAAATAAATTAAAATTGCAAAATTGAGATCGAGGTGATTTGATCTTGTAAAGCCAGTGGAAATTGAGCAATTAAGTCTCTTTTGACCACTAGAAACATTAATCGGTAGTTTGAAGTGTCTTTAACATTGTCCTGCTATAAATATTGAAATTTGATAAACAAGAATTGCTATGTTATTTAACATTAATTTGAAGTTAAACAAAGGTCAACTGATTAAGTGTCACCTTTTACTGTTCTTGTATGAGAGAATATACCATTATGAAAAGGACAATTAATGTACACCAAAGGACAGTTTATATCATGGTACACAAAATTTAAGCTATGCAAGTTCTATGTGGAAAATAGGACTAAAGTATTAAGAGAAAAGTTGTAGCTGTCTTGAGAAAAAGAAAACAGCAAAGCTATGAGTGGATATTACTTATTTCCTTTTGTTGACAGACTTGTTGGTGCCCAGCATTTCTTATCATTGATTCACCATGCAATTGTTTAAAAACAATGTCTCAGCAAAACATGGCAAACCTGATGTTGACTTGGACTGACCCAGTGGAGCACAATAAATTAAAAAATACCTAAATTTAAAAAAAAACATAAATATGCTCAAAACAAATTAAACAATTTGCTTAAATTTCCAAAAAATACGAGCATAATAAATGATGAATATGCTGTTGTACATCTGTGCAGTACACATTTTCTCAACCATTTGCCTATCACATGAAATTAACCTGACCTACCCATGTTGACTTCTCACTAATTCCAACAAAAGAATTCAGAAACTGTAATTTTCTTCCTTTGCTCAAATGGCAAGATTTATCGTCCACTCAGGTGACAAATATCTTCACATTCCTTGAATTGTTGAGGTGGGTGTGCATTATCTCTGTCTATTTTGGCTTGGAACTGCTCAAAACTGCTTCATGTCACAGTGCAGAAACCATTCTAGACATTTCTCAAGCACCAGACCCAAAATATGAATGTTTTGGTTTGTTTTTGCACCTACAGGTTGCTTTACAGACATGATGTGAATCTGAGCCATGGAATTGCAGCAATTGCTGTGAGACTTCGCAGGCACTTGCAGTGATTGCAGTATGATCTTGCAGAGGCTCACAGCAAGACCTTGCAAGGACTCTGCAAGTTTTGAAACTAGGCATCAGGGCACCAGGATAAGCTCAGCTATGGAAAATTGTGTTGCATTATAATTATTTAAGCGCCCTTAGCATCCGTTGGGGTTGGATGACAGCATGACCTTGTGGACACTTACAGCAAGACCTTATGTTATAGGTACTTTGCAATTTTTTAAAAAATTGCATCAAAGTTTGAAAACTCAGGCTTGGCAGCCCAAAATAGGACTCAAACTCGGGACTCAGCATAGACTCGGCAAAAAAGAAAACAGCAGCTTTAACATAAAAAAAAGGAAATTAATTCATTTAGAGAACACGAAAGCCTAATTTGACTATCAATTTGTCATAATTCAAACATTACACATCATATTGTTGAAAATAAGTAGCGTCAGTCAGATAAATGATTGAATGAGAGACTTCATTTATCTCTCGTTCAATCATCTACCTTATCAATGAAATTACAAAACAAATTGTAGACTTTATGTTGATCAATCAGTTTGATTGAATAAACTTGTTATAATCATCTTCATATATATTTCATGATTTCAAGTATCGATTTGCATATATCGATACTTAAACAGCACATACAAACTTGCCATTGATCGTGTTATGATCATATTACTTATGCCATGATCGTGTTCATATGTTTCAGATCAGATCGTATTAATATTGCATATCATAGTTATCGTGTATGATAACTATCACCGATTTTGGTTATCGATCTGCACTTATAATAAACCGATTGTTATTGGGTTAATCAATAATCATTAGCATCTGAAATGACACTGATTGGTATCGGGTATAAACAAAGTTTGTTATTATTTGTTATGAAACGGCATCTACTTCATACGATCAAGACATGTCTTGATCAGACATGTCAAGAGACATGCCCGGTCAAGGCATACCTTGATCAAAGGTTATTTACATATATATATGCCATTCGAGTGCTGTAGAAAGATATTGAAATCAATTAATGTTCTATACAGCAATCTGCAATACAAAGGAAATTACGATTAGTAACCAGCAATAAAATATTGAATATATCTTCAAGTGAATATAGAAAGAAAGTCTTCTTAGAAAATAAAAGAGAGACAAAATCTATAATCTTTAGATTTTGAACATAAATTTGAATATCATTTACACATGATCTTCAAACACTCAATATTTGAAATTTAATAATTCATACTCGTAGTTTCAAACTTTCAAATGTATAACAGCATCATAAATTAATAAATGTTTGCATATAATGATATGTCAAAATGAGAAAAACAACCAAATATCATCTACATCTTTCTCTTTCCCCTTCTAATGTAACTCAATTTGATAGGTGTCAAACTAAAAGGTGCTACAGCATAAAAACGATGATGAATTGTTTCTTCAACATCGTCTTTTTCGATCTCAATGCTCCTCTTCTCCTCTCCTTTCCTATTTTGGTGTTCAGCCCTGTTTTAGTTAAGATTGGAGAAAAAAAAAAGTGAAGGAAAAGTCACTTTTTTAATGTCTTTTTATCTCCCTAGTGGCACCAAGTGGACCCGAGAGTACATGCTCAAAACTTGGGAGTCCGAGTCTGTGACTTGGAGATTCCTGGGGGGAGACTTGGACGAGTACTCGCCAGAATTCTACCGGATTCACCTCGGGAGTCAATGGCAAGTGGACTCGGTTAGAGATAGGATTCGGGAGTTTGGAGAGTTCTGGAGAGTCCTCAAACTATGCTATGCATCATGGCCTTGGGATAGGCTCAGCTATGGAAATTGTATTGTATTATAATTATTTAGGTGCCCTTAACATCCATTCATCCATTAGTGTCCTTTGTTTCTACAATTCATATGTACTCACTTGTAAACATTTGGCTTAGTTTGAATTTGAAGAGGTACATGTTCTTTGGGATAACTCCTAGATAAATGACTTGAAAATATCTTGAATGTTCTATTAATAAAATAAATCGGAAGTATTAGAATAGAAATTGTCAAGATATAAAATGCACTGTTCCATGAATTTTCAGAATGAGCGGACATGGGAACGGAAATTTGAAAAAGAAAATATAGGCACTATGGCTTAAATATAATATAGTACTTGAAAATTAAGTTAAAAAAATGTAAAAGATTGCAATTTATCTTTCACATAAAGATAAACTGTAATTACATTGAATCAGTTGTACTAAGTTACTAACAATGCATAAAAAATTCCAAATATCAATACATTGTTATATTCAATATCACGACTACATCAAGTCTCAACTTTCAAGTAGAATTGGCTAATGCCTTAGTGATCCAATCATCCTCCCTAAATGCTGTGTCAAACTCTTTGTTGCTGGATTCATCTAGTTGAAGTTTCTCCAAACAAACAATCAACCAACCTTGTTTGTCTAGCTTGATCTTCATTAATCTTCATTGGCTCATTTGGGTCTACCTCTCATCAAATTGTTGGACTCTCCCTGTGCACAAGCGTCTTGCAATCCATGAGGCAGAAGGATCAATGTACAACCACAAGCTTCTGTATTCTCCTAGAGGGGTAAGCCAATTGATCTCGATGGTGAATGAAGCTATATGTAGACTGATTGCTCTTAATAATAGAGAAACTACAAACTTCTAACAAGAGGCCAATGCCTAGTGTGGCTATTAGTGATTGAGGCCATCCAAATGCCACTATAATATTTGGGTCTTCTTGTGCTTGTGTTCATCTTATTTAAGGACAACATGAGTGAGTCAGACTTTGACATAGACATTTAATAGCACCCATGCTAAAGGGTTCTGTCTAGTCACTCCTCTCGTGGTAAGTGCCAATCGTATGTTGGTGGGATTGATAGGTTGTTTTGCTTGTGGGGAAGTAGAATGTTACGGATGATGGGTGTGTTGTTTGTATGTTGAGTTGATAGCTGCGGTTTCATTGATTTAATTTGCAAAGATTTGTTTGATATTGTTGGTGAAAATGTTGAATTAGTGTTGTCTTTGTTACTCTTAAATGACCTGGAACGGTCACTCACTCTAATTCTATTTTGTTCTCTGGCCGAAAGAGGCAGAATGTATTTAATATTAACTCTTCCAATATAATTAGTTCCTTGAGGAGCACAAGTTCCCATGCTCAAAACTACTCTCTTTGTCATCTTGTTCACTTTTTTGTTTGACCAGCCTCAATATTTTTTCTTGTTCTTGGGTTTATTTAGCTGGATTTACGTAAGATGGCAGGTTCTCCTTGATTTTAGATAGAATCTTTTTTTTCTAGTCTTCCCTCACTCCAGGTCACATTGGGTGCGATCACTGAATCGAGGAAGAATGATGGCTTATTTTGTTTGATTGTTTGTTGAATGTTGAATTTTGTGTGGCTTGTGATGAGATTGAGGGATTTTTCCTTGTGAGGGCTTTCTTTCTTTTTGTTTTCTTGATGTTTTTGGTTTTAATGACATTACTGATGCAATTTAAGTCTATATGAAATTATGAATGCAACTTTCTTTTTGCATTTCCTGATTTTTAGCTGTGATCTAATTATCTACTTTACTGAAAATGAAATTAATAAATTATTTTATGAATGCAAAATATGGATGGCTTTTCCCTAAAGCAGTTTTCTATGTTTTTGGTCTTTCTGAGTTTTAATATTGAATGTGAATTAATCTAATGGAAGCGAATTGCATCTAATCTAAGTTATTTAACAATACTAGAAAGAAATGAAATGTAAATCTAGTAAAGCAATAAAATTCTAATCTAACCAAGAGAACAATATTTTTAATTTCCCAAAGGTGAGAGTGTTTGCTATGTGCTAACCTTTCCAAAGCAAATAAAATTGTGGCTACGTCCTTAGAGATCCAGCATAGTCTGCATCGTTCTCTACAATAGTTGGTGGAGATTGGTTCCAAGCATCTTCATATAATAGGTTGAGTGCGAGCGAATAATAGACAATCTGTAATGTTAATCTAGTAAAATATTTTCAGTACACTTGAATATTAATAAAATATCTATTTTTTTAAAATTCTTTGAAATGCATAGCATTGTGGGAAGGAATAGTTTGTAGCCTCCTTAAATAGATGTAGCACTAATTTTGCAGCCCCCTGCCGCACTTTAACCCCGCCCAACTGATAAATATAGAGGAGAGGTTATAGAAGGTAGAACAACCTTCCTATAACCATGGATATGAAAAATCCTATAAATATGTAATATGTTTTATTGAACACATGTGACGGGAATAAAAGAAGCTCATATTATTTTGCTGTGTATAATCTTGTGCAAGCTTCTCTAACTCTGCCCTTAATTCTATTAATAGCTAGCCTCAAAGAAGTGAAAAATGTTATAATGAATGTGTCTACATGGTCTTTGGAAGAGTTTCCTCTATCTCAGCCTGTTCTAATTGATTGTATCTTGCTAGATTTGACGTGGATAATAATTGCTGCAAAATTATTCATGATTCCGAACAAGGGTACTGTTTCAAAGCTTTGTGCATGCTAAGTTAAATGTCACTTATTTAAATTTCTATAACAAACTTTCTGATGTCAGTTGTTTTTGTTAGCCTTATATCTTTTTCTTTCTATGAAAAAAATACAAAGGTGCTCATACAAAGCTCTGTATATGTTAAGTTATTTGTCACATTTAAATTGCTATCATGAATTTTTCGCTTTTACTGTTATCCTGAAGCCATCTCTGTTGGATTTGTAGATTGCACGAAATATAACCACCAACGAAATGACAAATGCTATTCGTTATAGTTATCTCAAGGGGCCTGGTGGTCGTTTTCGAAACCCTTATGATCATGGTTGTCAAAAGAATTGCACAGATTTCCTCATCCATGGATATAATGATGATACAGAGATTGCTTGGCAGCCTTTACAACAAGATGGAACTGGAACAGTTCAGATGAGTAGGCATTTGGCATCTTCAAATGCTGCTGGTTCTGTGAAGAGTGTCAATGTTCAGGACAAGAGTTCTGTTGATATAAGCTCTGGAAACTGCAATGTTAATGTTCACTCTTCGCGTTGTAATCATATTCATGGTCAATCTGAGGTAGTTCCTCTAGGCCTAGGTCTTGGGTTGGGACGTAGTAATTTGGGGCATGGTCATCACAGTGCACGTGCTATATAAATGTGTTATATATCATGATTTGCGTAGAGAATTTGGTGACCATTGTATTTATAGTTAATGATTGTTTGGATTTGCAATTGAGTGGCAAGCGTCTTTGGAAAGGGCAATATTGCTTTTTTTTTCCATCCAAACAAAAATGGGAGCATCAAAAAAATTTCTCCAAGAATCAGAGTTCTCAGATTCAAGGAATGTGTACATTGCTATTCAGAAGAATTCTTTTCCCTGTTGCAATTCAACTTTTAACCACTATTCATCTTGCAGGTAACCTCTACAGATGCTTCATAAGATAGATTTTTAGGTGCTAGCGAGCACCAATGTTATCAAACATTTTTATCCTGAGAGAGTTTGCCATGCTTAATCAATGTTTCCTAACTAACCAGAATGACAGGCCTTGACAAATTTTGTGCTGCATGTATTGTAAAGTGCTGCTACATAAGAAGTCATTTAGTCAGGCAGGATGAAATAGCGATATACTTGCAGTCTTATGCAAAGTATGTTCAAAATCGGATTTTCTGGAGGAGTGATGTTTTCACAGCTGACACTGTTAATGTGAATATGTAACAGGTTCTTAAATGGTGTTCCTGCTTTGAATGGACAACATTATGTCCTTTACAAGTGATTAAACTATCTTTGTTCTCTTCTTGTAAGAGTAATTAGATTATCTTGCTGATATTTGGAGCCGTTTAACATTTTCATTTTTCATTTTTCATTTTTCATGTCCAAGAATGTACTTGTTAATTTAAATCATCCGTTCAATCTTTTGTTCAAAGTAAATTTTCAATGCTATAGATGGATGCATACAATAAAATCTACATTCACAGGTTTCCACACTTCATGGGGTATATTTATTATGTAATCAAATATCTGATTTTTATGTCATATCGAAATTTATTAATTTATTTGAATATGATTAAAGGAAATTAATGATTTATTTTATTTAAGTTGCTTGTAGAGGAGCTTAATTTGAAAGACTAATGAGCAAGCTAGATTCTGCCGATAGTTATGATTGCTCCTAAATTCTGGAAGGCATTGATAGATAAAGCTGTATATAGCTCCAATGCGAAAAGGTTCTGGAATTAGTACACATCATTTAACCCAAGATTGATAATAAGGTACTTAAAATATGCTCGACAATTAAAATGCCCATTTCAACAAATGACAACAAATGCTATTAAACATTTTGAGGGATATTTTATGTGAGCATCCTAAAAATATGCATGGTAGAATCATGAGCGCTTCTGTGATCGTTATTTGCTAGTTCTTTATTAAAAATTATAATAGTAATTGGAGAAACCATAATGAAAGAAAAAGTTTACATTTTCAGAAGACGAGACGTAATGCATGAAGTTCCTGCCAATAGTGAAGAAGTTGACAAAGACAAGTAGTGGCAAAAGGTATTGAGAGACATGGATAGAGGGGAAAAGATAGAGATAGAGATAGAGATAGAGATAGAGATAGAGTGAGAGTGACTGAGTGTATTTGTATGTTTATGTATTATATATTTTGTAATATAATAATTAGTAAAATCTTTAAAATAATGTTTAGAAAATTTTAAATATATAATAATGATTTATAAATATAATGTTATAATTAAAAGAAATCTAAAAATGTAAGTTTACATGTTTTTAATTTTTTCTTTTTTGAATAAACTACTTAAATAAATCTTTTTCCTCCAAATGTTATGTATAAATTTAAGTAAAAAGCAAGACTTAATGTTAGTAATTGAGTCATTGGAGCTGCAATATATGGACAATTTGCTTCCCTCTATTATGATAATCAAATAATGGATCTATTGGTAGAGCAAGCTAAGGCTTCAAAGAATAGGACTAGGGATGGTAGGGCAACATTGACAATTGATGGATTTTGGTGGAAAAATGTCAAATATCGCAGTTTCATATTTTTATGCTTTGTAGGCTTATTTTTTGTACCTTAGTCATTAGTAGACTTATAGTGGTCGTGGGAATTAGACTTGCGATGATTACAATAGAATCACATCAATTTATATTGATTTGAATGGACCACATCTTAATATAAAATAGAGAGCTAAGCAATTGTGATTAATAAATTGATTTTTCATGGTTCCAAAAAAATTAAGGCCTGCGAGATGATTGTTGTAGAATTAGAAAAATGATCGTACAATTGTTTGGTTCTCAAATCGCAAATGTGAACTCATGATTTTAATCTAAATGAAAAATTTAATTAGAATATATTAAATACAAAGTCAATATTTCAAAATTTGAATGTTAAAAAAAAAGTTTTTAAAAATAATTAGTAATAAATAATAATTTATTAAAGTTATTAAATAATAAAACTAATTTTTAAATTTATTTAAATTGAAATATTAATAAAATGTTTACCTTAATATTAATTTAGTCTAAATATAATTATTTTCTTAAAGTAAATTATAAAATAATTATAACTTTGAATGTAATTATAGTTAAAACTCTTAAGTAAATTAACAAATATAAAATTATTATAAAATTGAATATAAATATAAATTATCTTAAACTTAGAGAATTTGGGGGACGATCGAAAGAAGACAGAAAAGGAGAAGAAGACGACTTTCATCGAGGAGGCTTGGGAGCTGTACCGAATTGGGGTCATCAATAAGGATCTTGCCCCTTTCCAGAGGTTGCTAAACTCAGAAGAATGCTGGCTCTCGGCCACCTCTGCGACGAAAGTAATGGAAATCAGTGAGAGGCTGGCGGTTATCCTTCAGACACTCTAGGTTTAGTCTATCCTTTATGGTTTCTGCAAAAATGTATTAGACCGTACTCGTTCTGGTATGGTTGAATGTAAGGGAGCTAACCCCCTTCTGGTTAGCACTTATAAATAAAATAAAAAATAAAAAATATTAGAACTGTATAAGTTTTTTAAAAATATATTTATTAAATAATATTTATAAAAAATAAAATAAAATAAATATGATCAATAATATTAAATAAAAATAATAAATAATTTTCTAAAATAAATTCAAAACAAAGATAAGAAGTAGACATGTAGTATGCATAGAATATAAGATCTCATGTGAATGCTTTTGGATCTAGATCTATCATGAAAATAATCAGTTAGGGCATGTTCTTAAATACAAAACATTAAAGTGTTTGATTTGAAATAATTCACACTTTAGTTGAATCATAATGACTAGGAAGGATACAATATAAACTCAATTGAAAATTGAAAATTTAAAAATTTGGGATTCAAATTTATATTCATAAAAACGATCTATTTCTATTCTACATCCACAACATGAATTAAGATGATAAATATTAAAAAATATAAATAACATCAAAACTCTTAAAATATATAAAAGTAAAACAAATAAAAATAAAACAAATTAAAAATTTGCCAACTTACATAGTAAGCAATACAATTTTTTTCTCCCAAACTTACACCACATTGTGTGTTGCTTACTATGTAAATTGGCAAATTGTAAATTTAAATAATGTTTGAGGAACACATAAAAAAACATCGCAATCAAAATTTCACAACTTATGCACCCATTTAGTGTTAGTCACATCAAAAGTATAGTTAATGTACAGTTTCGTATTTATATATCAATAAATGATATACGTACGCAAAATAATATGTATTTTTTTTTTTTTGAAAAAGTTGATTTTTCTACTCTCACAAACCAATAAGAATGAAGAAAAAAGGTATTTAAATAATCGTTTAAAATAAAAATTAAATGCAAACTATAGAATTTTTGTTGAAATTTTTTAATACTAAACATTCATTGGTTAAACTAATTAAATAATAGAATACAATGAATGCAATAGTTACCTGCCTTTGGCTGAAACTAACAAAATTAAAAAAATATAACATGAATATTTGAGAGGCTTTGATTGGCAATATCTATACGTTGATGGCATACTTGTGATGATTTATTTTCTAAGGAGCTTTTGTGGGTTAGCAAAAATTTGGAAACACGATGATCAACCGATTTTGCAAATTCATCGAAATAGAATTTTCGTATTTTGAATAAGGGATACATATTCAAATGGAGAATAAGACAAGTATTTGGACTTCCTGCATAACTTTATTCAATTATTATCAATATTGGGTATATACTTATTCACTTCGTAGAAAGTAAAATTCAATGGCCTTAAGTCTCATTGAAGCTCACCTTTGTCAATTGATACCTCTTATAGGAGCAAAATAATTAAACAAACCATCAAAAACCAAGTTTTAAAAATGTTAGCAATTTATAGGAAGCGCTTATGTTGTTTTCACTTTCATTCCATTTCGCCTCTTGGCCACGAGCATGGAAGGCTGGTCGTCCATTCCATTTCAAGTTGACGTACTTGATAAGAGCATGAGGGGGGCCACCCTCTCACCTCTCGTGGGCTAGGGGCCATTCTTTATATTTTCAAAATACTTCCTTATAATTAAAAATTGATTGCTTAGGGGATTGATTAAATGATTACCTTTTTGAGTACCTCTTGATGGATTGATAAGTTATTTCCTAGAGGATTACAATAAATAATTTTCTGCAATATTTTGATTGTTGTTGTATATATATATACACTTTGTATTGGATTAACAATAAGGAGGTGTGTGTGTGCATGCACATCTTTAAACTATTATTTAACTCTTAATACCATCATTGCCCAGTGATTAATCTCAGTTGACCTTTATAAGTAAAGCACTACTTTTAATATTAGTCAACCTAAAAATTAATCTAAGTTGGCCTCTAATGAATTGCTATTATATTTGACCTTGGTTTGCCTAATAAATAATGACAATCGACCACTATAATGAAATGTTATTATGTATATTCTTTTTATTTCAACACCCAGGTTTGTTTTTGAATAAAAAAAGTAGCAAAACTAGGGTGCTGGCCCTTTATACAAAGAACCTGTAAGCGAAAAACAAAACAAGGGTGCTAACCATAAACAAACTCAGGTCAGACAGGCCTCTAACAACAAAACAAAACTACTGTTAGAGGCATGCCAAACTAGTGACAACCCAAAAGGACTCGACTCAAGAGCGAGGAGAAACACCCAAAACTCGAATCAAAGGAGTTTAAGGGGGAAGAATTCCCTTTCCAAATGCGACAAACAATAGTCTAGACAATACTATTATTGGGAACATCAAAAGAAGTATCAAGCTACGAGATCTCCTCAACATTTCTATCTGCAACTGGTGGAGACTGTTGTTGCAGAACAACATCAATAGTAGACTCACCAGGAGTAGGTCGTTGTTGCTAAACTAGAACAAAAGGAGAAGATGCCTCAAGGCCAGAAGAGGCCACACTAGAAGCGACCAGGGAACTAGTAGAGGCCACATTGGTAGTTAGAGGCACAACCTCATCCTGGGAGGGGTCCTCATCCACATACGAGGAGACATCATCATTTGAATTAGAAGCCATGACAGTCAAATGATCAGCAGTACTGTCTTTCTATCAAGTAGCAACACCTTTATGGTGTGAGAGAGAACAATCTAAAGCTAAATGACCCATTGAGAAGCTTCTCCGACAGTGAAATGAGAGGCCCTCATAATCCAACAATTGAGTCCATGGCCTATCCCCAACCATGAGAACAACATCCCTAGGGAGAGGCATAGAGATGTCGATGCCAATCAAAATGGCGAGCAAAGGTAGAATGACCCATGAAGGACTTGGAATCATCAACCTTCAAGAAACAACCAATAGTGCTACAAATGGCCTCATAACAAGAATTCTCCCAGAAATGGAAGGAAAGGTTGGGAAGACGCACCCAAACTGGATGCATGTTGAGTGGTTCAATAAGAGGGTTAAATGAAGGTGTCTAGGACTTGATCAAGAGAGAGTTAACTTCCCAAGCCCACAACTTACCCAACACAAAATCACAATCTGAAGGAGAAGCAAAGGAAGCAATGAAAAAACCCTTAGCACAAGGGTAAAGCTCAATTCTCCCAGCAACGAAAGGCTTCCAAGAATCACACACTCAATGATGGAGATCAGGGAGAGAAGGCCATAACCTAACAAATCTACACACCAACCCACAATGTTGGTAGAATCCAATGTTTTCAACCACATCTTGGCACAAGAAAGGGGACGGGGTTTCCCCTTAGGGGGATGGGAAATAATAGATCTAGCCACATGAGCAAAGCTTCGTCCGCTAGCAGTAGAAAAAAGTCTAGGAGAGGGGACTCCAACAATAGAGGAATCCCTACAAACAATCACAACAACATTTGACTCACCCATAGCCTGAGGAGCCGTTGAGGGTAGACCCAAAGTATCTGAAGGCCCAAGTGAACTAGGGCTAGGGGAAACAAAGGTGGCTGCCACAAGCGCAACGACAAGAGAAGGTGCCAAGGGAGGGGCCATTAGGCTCAAAGAACTGACATAAGCAACCTTTGAGCAGACAATATCACACACTGGTAGGAAAAAACAATGACTCCAAACGAACACATAGCAGGAGAGAATCTATTCAAACACAGAGTGAGAGAGAATCCATTTGAATGTAGAGAACGAGAGACATTAGACATCTTCATTCAAAAAGTGTGTGTGTGTGTGTGTGTGTGTGTGTGTGTGTGTGTGTGTGTGTTGCAATCTATTTTTTTGTTAACAGTTGTTAGCCTTAGTTTGGTAGGGGCATGACAGTTTGCCCTTCCTAAGATTGCTTGTCCTCAAGTAATTTTAATGTGGAATAATCACAAAGAGAGTGTTCAAGATGACTCCAAATAGGAAAATGCTTTGTGTATGCAACTTATTACTTTTCCTTTATGAAGATCTATATCACAAGTCAACTTTTGTTGCACTACTCTAATATTATCTCAAGTTGCAAATTTGAACCAGGATATATTTTTTCCTTTTACTTCAAAAGTGAGATATCTGATAATTTAAGATAAGCTTTCTCTCGTCCTTAGAGAGGAAAGACAAAAGGTCATCATCCTAATTATTGATTTCTCTTTTAGCATCACTTGTATTGGCAAAGGACCCATTTGGTGGATATGACATTTGCAAAAGAACATATATATATCTTTTTGAGTCAAAGCAAAGGTGAACTTCCAAATATTAAGATGAGGATTAGAAGCATGATACACATCTATGAACTTAATGGTGATGTTTTATTTAAATGTTGGTCTTCCTCCCCACTCATCCAAGATGCAAAATATAGGATTATTACGGTGATGCACTGTAGATGATATTATTTGCCTTGGTAAAAATAATGCCTCTTTTTGCCTCTTTCTCCAATAAAATGATCTTTATTTTGCAATAGAATATCTTCATAGATTGGTGGTAGGTATCCAATAAACTAATTTCCTTCTTATGAATGAACTTATTTGCAAATGTTGAGTTTTGTGGGATATTTATTCAAGGTTCGTTCCAATGAATACTATAATAAGAAGAAAAAAATGTTGTCTCAAGGAAAACTTAGAGGGGCATAATACTATTTTGGTTCAAGAACATTGTTTCACAAAAAAAAAAAGCTCATCGATAGAATTGTTAAGAGTTTCTTTATTGATGATAGACCTCACATGTAATAGCTATGTTATGTATAGCATGTAAGAGTATACCCTAGAGTTTCTTTATTGATAATAGACTTTACATGGAACAACTATGTTATGTATAGTGGGTAATAGTATACCCAGGGTGAAATGGTAATGCTTAACTATACATCATAAAATGGAAACCTTATGATGTTAAGAACATGTTTACGAAATCCTAATTGGTTGTGTGATAGTTGTACCTTAAAATAATTGTTTGAGAGAAGGAAAAATGGAGTTTGACTATTTAATATTTGTAATAATCTTGACACAATGACATATCATTATGTACAATCATGTTCTATACTTTATTAGGTTTTGTCATGGTGAAAATTAGAGTTTCCACCATTAGATTTAGTAAAATCACTAATTTTGCTTAATTACCATTACATTATGGAAATATAGGAATTAGATAGATCTAAACCAAATAGATCTAAATTCCTATTTAATTCGAGGGGTATTGAATGTGTCCCTTCTTTCCCTTGAGTTGAATTGAGTTGTTGAAGATGCCAAAATTAGGGTAAATGGGCAGAAATTGAAGTAATTGTGCACAAATAGTGAGCTACAGTCGTCAGATCGATCCACAAACTTGGATTTGAGGATTATAAGAGTATTCAGACTTGTTCTTAGAAGGAGCTCCTAATCTGTCAGGACCAGGATGGTGGTCGCTCTGGTCCTCCGCATTTTTTGCACTCCAATGGGGGATTGATTCGTCATTGTAAATAAAGCCAATTCTGAAGATCACATCTTCGTACCTGTTCCTATGCACACTAAATAGTGGAAATAGGTTGGGAATGGGGGTTTGCCTAAGTCAAACCCTGGTTTAGGAATTAACCTTGAATGAAATATTGCAAATACTAAAATAAATAATGGAAAGATATACCCCAGATCTGCAATGACTGATAATGATGCTTTGCTTCTTGAATGTAATCACATATGTTGTATGAAATGTGACGTAGGAGACTTCAACTCCACTCCATTCTCAGACAATAATGATAGAAAGTTCAGGGAAAACAAAACAACACCTACAGACTTCCTGGTAGATTTGTGACATGAACATAATAGAGAATATCAAAAATCGATAACAACAATGCATTTAGCACCCAACTACAAAGAGAATGAAAATCATCAACAACAACCAACAATGCAAATGTGAACACCAAAAAGGTTAACTTTATTATTACACATCATATGAGGGTGGCTACACAAAATAATAGATGTTTATAATAAACTAACTAGCCATACATGTGTCGGTCGACTTCCCCTCTACAACTCAACAACCATCTACACTTCAGCTTCTATGGTTTGGCATACAGGCCGAACCCCCCTTCTAACACTCCTACCTACAAAATGCTCTCTATCTTTTTAATGCCTCCATTTGCCTAGTCGATTCAATTTATCCTTTGGCCGCTTGATTCCTCCTGACTGTTCGGCTACCAATTCTCACCGCTCATTATTTGTTCCGACTTCCTTTTTCCTATCGGTCTTCTTCCTTTCGAGACAAATTCACTCTTTGTAGTTTCTTCCAAACCGTTTCATTACCCTCCTGCTGATGTGGCGGAAAGATTAATTAGCGCAATGCTTCTGCATCAAACTCCCCAGGAGAAAAAAGATCACGTGCTCCTGCACGTTGCTATTAATCAATACTTGCCTCTATAAATCTTCATCTGCCTAGCCTTGTCTTCGTCTCTTTCAACAGGTTCACAACTACATCTTCACAAGGACATAGGGTTGTCCTTTCAACTACTCCCATCAATGGCATAATAACAACTCTCTCAAGGTTGCAAACTCAAAGGTTTCAAATATCCATCACTCATGCTGTTGCTTCCTCACACAATCACCAACATACTACCATCTACCCATCCAAGATCTTGGAAGATGCACAACCACCCTTCCTTAGTGGTCTCTCTCTCTCTTGACATCTTCTATCTAGTTTCTTCTTGTTGGAGACCGTACCACATACCTCTTTCATGTCTACCACACACACACCTTCACAAACCTCTTCCTTACTGCATCCTTGATGGATCAACCTACAACCAAAGAAATTAGCATCACAAAATCTCAAACCTTTTAGCAAGGTCCTAGTGTAGATTGCCTCCTTCGACGATCTATCTACACACTCAAGATCTTCTTGCTCTGATACCAATTAACATAGGAGACTTCAACTCCACTCCATTCTCAAACAATAATGATAGGAAGTTTAGGGAAAACAAAACAACACCTACAGACTTCTTGGCGGATTTGTGATAGGAACAAAATAGAGAATAACAGAAACCGATAACAACAATGCATTTAGCACCCAACTACAAAGAGAACGGAAATCATCAACAACAATGCAAATGTGAACACCAAAAAGGTTAACTTTATTATTACACAACATATGAGGGTGGCTACACAAACTAATAGATGTTTACAATAAACTAACTGACCATACATCTGTCAGCAAACTTCCCCTTTGCAACTCAACAACCATCTACACTTCGGCTTTTGTGGTTCAGCCTACAGGCCGAGCCCCCCCTTCTAACACTCCTACCTACTAAACCACTCTCTATCATTTTAAAGCCTCTGTTTACCTAGTCGATTCAATTTCTCCTTTGGCCGCTCGATTCCTCCTGACTGTTCGACTACCAATTCTCACTGATCATTATTCATCCTGACTTTCTTTTGCCTATCGGTCTTCTTCCTTTCAGACCAACTCCACTCTTTGTAGTTTCTTCCAAACCATTTCATTACCCTCCTGCTGATGTGGTGGCAGGATTAATCAGCGCGATGCTCCTACATCAAAATTACATGAACATGATAAAACCCTAATCACACACACATGCTTGCATATGAATGATGCAATTTGGTCCACAATGGTTGAATGAAGGAAATGCAACCTTGAAGATATCTGGAAATGCTTGATGATGAAATGGTTCAATGCTTGAATGCTTTAGGTCGAATACTTATGATGCTTGGATGAAATTAAGTTGATCAAATGTCTTTATATATGAGATCCTAGTTCAATTTACCAATTAGGCCGACCTCCAACGATCACATAGAGCCACCAATTTCATTTCCTTCCGGGGTGATAGGTCCTATCCTTCTCTTAAAAATTGGGTCCCTTTGAGTAGGACTAGGGCACTGGGTGTTATGGTCCTAGGACCAGGGTGCTAGTGCTCTGGTCCTCCTCAATCAAGGACCTTAAATTGGCCCCAAGGAGGAAATAACCTTAGAGGATTATTTGGTATAAAAACTGGAGTTAAGGCATTGAATGGACCTGAATAGGAGAAGAGGAGAAGATGCGCTAATGTAGGGCACAAACATGAGGTGTAAATTGTCTCGATGATGATATATGACGGTACATTTAACCCCCAATTTATCAGGAGTAGGATCCTATGCAAATACTCACAGTAAAATAGATGAAAGAGAGATGAGAGAGATGAAAGAAAGGAGCACAATCACAAGGAGTTTAAGACATCACTAATTTCAAGGAACTAAGCCCCCAATATTAGGATCTTAACTCACTTGAAAATGCATGCAAGGGAACACAAAACAAGACAAAAAGGAAACAAAAGGCAAAGAAAAACAAAGACAAAAAGACACACAACACTAAAGTTAAAAACTAAAAAAAAGACCTCAAGTCAACTAGCTGAAGAGACCTCAATATCAAAATGTCTTAACCACTAATATCATTCTTGAAAAATGCCATCTCAAGAAACACAAGCGATCACATAAAAGAGAAAAGCACACATCATCCATGAACTACAAATAGAAAAGCTATGAGATCCTGAGAAGAAGGAGAATGATAGCATGGATACACGCTAGATGTGCTTTTCTAGGTGATCCATGAGAAGAACGATGATAAAGGACATGGATACACACTCTAGATTTGTTTTTATAGATGATCCATGTTGGGGAGGAGAGTAGGAATAGTCTAGTTGTGTTTTACTAGTTCCACTCATGCTCATGCGCGTGTGCAAGTGATGTCTAGTTTTGAGCGTGCATCAACTTGTTTAAGACATATAATGCAAATACAAATGCTAAGGGGCAAATGTCTGGTTTAGGGAACATTGAGCGTATAAGAGTTTGTTTGCTCTAGTTTCGAGAATGTGTAACCCTGTTTAAGACAGATACATGCCCGATTTCGAGGACATCCCCTATAAGAGTTTGTTTTCTCTAGTTTTGGTGATGTATACCCCGTCTAAGATATATACAAAATGTTGCATCTGGTTTCAGGCACGAAGCATCTCGTATAAGAGTTTGTTTTCTCTGGTTCTGAGTTTGAACATCCCATTTAAGACATGTAAAGATATGGTACAATGTGGTACAAAGAGGGCGATATGGGTGCCCCCCTTAAGATGCCAATATAGCCCTATGTTGATGTCTTAAAGAAGCTAGAAACATGGCTACTCACCTTCCACACCAAGGAGATATCCTTAAGGCAACAATGTCATAAATCCAAGCTAAAGAGAAAAATACTCTTACAAGCAAGGATAAGATAGTTGAAAAGGAGATATCTTGCAACAAGTGTAAATAGGATGCTTGGAGGAAAATAGATCTTTTCTAAAAAGACATCTACCTCCAAGAGGAGTTCTTGAACAAACATAGAATATTCTACCAAAAGAAAGGAAGGAGAACAAGAATGCATACCTTTCCCTTATTGCTAGATGAAAGGGATTCTTGATGAAGGATGACACACTTTTGACCCAATGTGAGAGGTAAGTTTATAATAGATATATTTTTCCAAGTGAAAAATAGGTTGTAGCCAAAGACTTACACCTCTTACATAAGAGAGAATCCTTGAGAAAACAATAAGTTCACACAAGGAATGACAACAAATCAAGCAAACACAACTGAAAAAAGAAATGTGGATCCTTATAAAGGACAAGAGAGAGATTATTTCCCCCCAAGTGTATAGACAATGAGAAGGATTACAAAAATTCCAAAGAGATATTATTCATAAGAGACGTACCATTTTAAGAAAAGAATAGGTCATAACCAAGAAACACACATGTACTTTCATGGAGGATAATTCCATGCAAGAAAGGACATCAAGTTATAAAAAAATGCAACACAAAAGAAGAGGTAATATTCAAAAAGGAGAGAGGAAAATTTCACCCTTTCCCCCCCAAGACAGAGGACCAAGAAAGATTGGGATAAAGGATCACACATTCCCTAAGGAGAGATTATTCATAAGAGATGTACCATTTCAAACAAATAATAGGTTCTAACCAAGGAACATAGATGTATTCACATGAAGGATAATTCCATGCAAGAAAGGACATCAAGTTATGAAAATTGCAATCCATAAAGGGGATAATGAAACCCTAGAAAGAGGAAAAATAATATTCTTGCCCCACAAGAATAGAGACAAGAATAGACTATTATGTTTCTCACTAATTATGATGGCACCTGAAATTGTACCACCATCAATGACAATGAGCTGCTAATAGGTAGGCCAACAATGTCACATAGTGAGGAGAAACATAATAGGTACTTGAATTTTATTTGAAATTATTATGAGAAAGATTCCATTCATTGTTAGATGTTATTTTTATGATGCTTGAATCAATATAATGTTGTATTTTATTTTCAAAGATTGACACTCATTAGTAGAATGACCGTGAGTTTGATGATAATTGAAAAACTAATATTTTTTAAGATGTTGTCTACGTTTCCTTCTTCTTTTAGGCCAAAGAAGAGAGATTAAATTGGCATGGGAAAGATTAGACAAAAAATTGTCTTGTTGTAATACCATATTGGAATGAGAAGACATGGATTCACTAGACAATGGAGGAGGTGATGTTGACAAAGGAAGAGGTTGGAAGCCTATCTTTTCATTAGAAAAGTGTGATTTCTCATGACTTTCAAGACTTTGTTACACACATCCTAAAACTTGTCCATTGTATCCATGTGTAGGATCAAGATAGGGTTCACTCTTAGGCGGAATTGCATTGAAGTTTAAAGAGGCCCAATCAATTTCTAGACATGTGTTAGGAGAAGATTTGAGTGTCCAATTCATTCATCTTAGATTTTCTACAAAAAGAGGGTGTGAAATCTAAGGACCCCCAATTATCCTCGAAGAGTTCTTCTTTAGGAACTTTTTTAGTAGCAGATGGTGTACTTGTCTAAATTGGAGAGAGGATTATATGAAATAATAAAGTATATTGTGCTTCAATTTGTATGTTTTCATCAATTTACAAAGCAAACACTTCATTATTATATGTGTAAGGCACGACATGATAATCAAGAAGAATTTTGGGTTTTTTCTGAGGTTGAGAGACATCTTGATCAAGATGGACAACAACCTTAGGTTCCTGAAAATATGAACGATATTTATTTGATCTTTGTTAGGTTCTTCATTTTTGGGAGAGAGAGCATTAGAAACATTATAATGATGAGAAATGGTATCATCCTCTTGCTATAAAATATCATCACAAGTAAGACAATCTTTAGGAAAGGGACCATCATAAATCATTAATGCTTCATCTCTAGGGGGGAAATCATGGAAAGAAGGTATGTCGTCAGTAGGAAAAGTAGCTACAATATCATCATCTTTCACTAAATAATCCTTATGTGGGAGGTACATTTTAGGAGAAGGATGAACATCATTCTCCAAAGCTCCATCTTTAGGAGGGAGATATTTGAAAGAAGTGTTCATATTCTCTTCTTGCACCAATGTGCCCTCATTGGTAGGACCAAGTTTGGGAGAGAGTAAATCATAGTTATGAATGAAAGAGATAACTAAGTTATCATCATATGCATGAAAGGGAACATCATGAACATCTTTAATGTAACTTGAAATTGAACTATCAAAATAAGATAAGAACTCCATATGCTCTTATGATCAAACAAGAAACTCATATGCTGTGTCACCAAAGTAATGTTCACTCAATATATTCATGGAAAATTTAATAGAGGGAAATTTGAATTTCAAATTTGAAAATTGTGATTAAACAATGCAAAATTTTGTAAAAGTGATTGATTAACCAATTAATTAGAAATTTTGATTTCTGAATTTGAAAAATAAGTGCCTCTAAATCATAGCATAACATATCATAGAAAATGGATTTGAAAAATTATGCAACACTCAAATAAATAAAATGGAATTATAAATTAGGGTTTTTGTAAATTCAACCACTAAATTTATGTAATTTAATTTGAAAATGTGATGTAGGAGGACAAATTTGAATTTTAAATTAAATGAATAATCAGACCTGAAATGATTGATCCAAATTAGACAACCCATAAGCTCAATTTAAAATTAGGGTTTTTGTTGATTTAACCTTTAAATTTTTGAAATTCAATTGGAAACTAAACTTGTGAACGTAAATTTGAATTTTAAATTGCATAAACACTCAAATCTGAGAACATAAATCAAAATTATAGGTGTAAGAAGTTGAGTTCACCAAAATGTAATGGTGAATATTAGGGTAACTTCCACCATTAGATGTAGTAAAACCACTAATTTTTCTTAATTACCATTACATTAGGGAAAGATAGGAATTATATATATCTAAACCAAATAGATCTAAATTATGATCTAATTCCAAGTGTATTGAATGTGCCTCTTCTTTCCCTTGAGTTGAATTGAATTGTTGAAGATGCTGAAATTAGGGTAAATGGGTTGAAATTGAAGTAATTATGCATAAATAGTGAGCTACAATAATCAAATTGAGCCACAAACCTAGATCTAAGGATTATAAGAGTATTCAGACCTATTCCTAGAAGGAGCTCCTAATTTGTCAGGACCAAGATAGTGGTCGCTTTGGTCCTCTACATTTTTTGCACCCCAATGGGGGATTGATTCATCACCATAAATAAAGAAAATCCTGAAGATCGCAACTTCGTACCTATTCCTGCACACACTAGAGAAGAGAAATAGGTTGGGAATAGGGGTTTGCCTAAGTCAAACCCCAGTTTAGGAATTAAGCTTGAATGAAATATTATAGATACTAAAATAAATAATGGAAAGATATACCTTAGATCTACAATGAGTGATAATGATGCTTTGCTTCTTGAATGTAATCACATATGTTGTATGAAATGACATGAACATGACAAAACCCTAATCACACACACATGATTGCATATGAATGATGTAATTTTCTCCACAATGGTTGAATGGAGGAAATGCAGCCTTGAAGATCTCTGGAAATGCTTGAATGCTTTAGGTCGAATACTTATGATGCTTGGATGAAATTAAGTTGATAAAATCCATTTATCCTATGTCAATTTATCAATTAGGCTGACCTCCAACGATCACATAGAGCCATGGTCCCAATTTCATTTCCCGCTTGGGTAATAGGTCCTATCCTTCTCTTAAAAATTGGGTCCCATTGAGGGGAACTAGGGCGCTAGCGCCATGGTCCTCCTTAATCAAGGACCTTAAATTGGCCCCAAGGAGAAGGACATAGCCCTAGAGGATCATTTGGTAGGTGTATATGGCATAAAAAAATGGAGTAAAGCATTGAATGAACCCAAATAGGAGATGAGGGGGAGACACGCTAAAGTAGGGGCACAAACATGAGGTGTAAATTGGCCCGATGATAATTCATGATGCTACATGTATTAAAACCTATTTCAATCTTGAACATGATTTTAATGATGTTTCACATTTCTATTCTCTGATAGCACTCAATCATCCTAATCATGGATCTAGAGAATGATGCAAAAACTACCACACAATCTAATCCAATATTAGCTCATCCAATTCTAATGGATTGTGGAAACTTGATGTCTTCAATGTGTGATAGTGGTAAGCAAATTGTAGAATGATAAGTACTATATATAGTTAAAAAATGGAATAGATTATAGCACAAAGAGTATCAAGTACCGATTACGATCAGGGTTGTGATTCCGAAGAACATATAATACCATATGTAGCATCATAAATTATCATCGGGCCAATTTACACCTCATGTTTGTGCCCCTACTTTATCGTGTCCTATCCTCATCACCTTTATGTGTTTGTTTGTGCCTATTCTCCAGCTTTGAGGTCATGAACTATTAGTAATACTTGTCTTAGTTGACATTGATGTCAAACCCGGTAATTCGGATTGGCCTGGATGTGGTGCAAAATTATGGAGGATAGGTATGTATGATGTGTTGTAGAACAGTGGAAGATAGGTATGTATGATGTGGTGCAAAACAACGAAAGATAGGTATGTATGATATGTCATAGATGGTAGTTTTCAGTTGCTAATATGTTTATTACTCCGGTAATATATGTATTTACAATGAGGATACTTCTATCTTGATAAGAAGGATTCGATGTTGGTTGTGGTAATCGGTTTTGTGCTCCAGTTGCTCATGAAGTGATTTATTTTAGAAGAGAAGTCCCTTGTATTTTTGTTTTGATGTAGATATGATAGGACAATTATTTTGGTATGATTGTTGTCATCAATTAAGATTTATGTATTCATGATTTTGGTGCTGCATAAGTCTTGCTCCAGATGTTGTGCTCGTGAAGTATATTCGATTATGTAGGTGTTCATGCTCCGGTTTCCTCTAGTTTATTGGTTTCTGATGACAAGCTATTGATGATTAATTGATCATGTCCTTAACCTCGTAATGCTTAGTTGGATTGTGAGCTCATGGTTCTTTGGTAGCATGTTATTGCAAAATTTCAAGGATATGCTTGTTTTGGGTCAAGTCAAATTTGATTGATTATGCTAATGTTGAGCTCCGGTGATTCTAGCATGTGAATTGATCGTTGAAGATATCATTTGGAAAAATATTGTTAAGGCCAACTTGATGAATATTCTTATTGTTATACTCATATATATACATGATCGTATTATGCTTAAGAACAAGGAATATATATTAATGAAGCGTATGAAGAGCGAGATATGTGTGAAGTTTGTGAGGAGTTGTATGAAATAGTTTGGACAAAGATAGAGTGATGAAGAGAGAGAAGAGAAAAGTGGCAATTGACAAAACAAAGGGTTGATCTTGCACGACAATGCTTTGAAGCAGGCATATTGTGATATATTTTGCAGTTTTTCTTAACTAGATCTACTGCAAACATTTGGTGTATTATCTGAGCTTAATTGGAACTGATTCCATGCATATGTAGATGCAAATTTCTTAGTTCATCTCCTTTCTTTCTAGTAGTGAGCCTTTTGGATAGGGAGCTATTGTAATCTGGGCAGTGAGCCCTTTGAGCCTTGAGCCCTTTGACACTGAGCCTCTTTTTGTAATTCCATATAACTAGTTATATTATCTTGAGAGTTAACCCTCTCCATGGTTTTTCCCATTTGGGTTTTCCACGTATAAAAATCTGGTGCCTCTCTTATGGTTTTGTATATTATGCTTTTCACTTATGTTGCATATTTTGTCTCATGACAAGGACATCCAAGATTAAGATAATTTTTAGTTTATAGAAGCAGTTTGTTTATTTCATCTTTTAGGGAATACTAATTCACGCCCCCCCTTTGCATATTACAGTCTATTCAACAATTGGTTTCAGATCTTGGTCCCTTGTTGCTAGCTTAACCACTTGAGGGAGATCTTGATTTGAACAAATGGATCATATTCTGGATGGTGAATATTACTTCAATGAAGAATTGAAGACAACCCTTGAAGATCTGGAGAGTGTGGAATTTGAGAATGAATATCTGAAAGAGAATGTTAAGGTAGTAAACGAATGTGTAAAGAAGCTAAGAGATGAAATACAGAAGTTCAAATCAAGGCATCGAGAAGTTAATAAGGAACTGAAGCAAGTGAATGAGACTATTGTGAATTTGAAGTTTTAGGTTGAAGAAAGCAGAAAGTTGGAAGAAAAATTGAAGGATATAATCAATCCGAAGACTAAAGAAAATGGGAAGCTACAACAAGAGTTATTGAAGCTGAAGTTAGAAGCAAAAGTTAGTGAAAGTAGTGCATTGTTGGACAAATTTTTATCCATGTATAAATCTCACAAGAACAAGGAAGGATTAGGATTTTTTGGTGAATGCTCAATTGACAAATGCAAAGGGAAAGGAACGATGGAAGATCTGAAGAAACTTGTAGATTCAAACAAAGTCCGGAATCTCGGACCTACTGTAAACAAACCTCCTATTCGGCAACCTAATGCTCAAAGGTATTAATCATTTAATGGCTATTGTTTTCCATACAATTATTTTGGACAAAGTTTTAGATTATAGGCGCAACGTAATTCAGAATATTCAATGTTTTACATGTGGAATTTTTGGACACAAGGCTAATAATTGCAATAATGAAATTATGAATAGAAGCTATAGATAGTTTGTGAATGGAGTAAATGAATTACTTATTAATAAGCCCTTTCAAGATTATTGTCACATATGCTATAAATTTGGTCATAAAGCTAATCAATGTAGATCTAAAGCAAATTCGGTGAATTCAAAACAAAAGAATATAAGATGATACAATTGCAACAAGTTTGGACATTTTTCTAACAAGTGTAGAAATGTGAATACTGATGAAATCTAATGTAATTTAGAAGAAAAATTCTATGGTTTGGAAAAAGAAATAAACAACTGAGTCTGCTGCACTTGAGTTTGGTGTTGGTACTTCTTCCTCCGAAAATTGATCTAGTAGCTTTTCCTTAGGGGAAGTTTCAAAGACAAATCTATTTATACCCCCTCGAGTGAAAGAGATGCACATGGTGGATTATGATTACAATGTTAATGTTGTTATATGCTCTGGTGGATTACGTATGCTAAATTGTAAAGATCAGATGACGTCACTTTGATAAGGCAATTTTTAGTGGTGAAACCCTAGGCACATTGAACAAGGTAAATATCTATTTTTTGGGAGTGTTTGTGCATCGTGCATTGAAGAAATTGAGAAGCAGAAGGAAATTCAAAGCAAAGGTTTGCATAAAAGGTATTTATCACATATTTTCTCTATGGATTCAAACGAATCAATTGCTGGTGAGTCTAATAGGAGGAACAATAAAAAAATTGAAAATGTGCAGTTAGAAGGATACAATCAAGAGAAAATTAGGAATTTGGGAAACTCTCCATTGAGTGAGTTTGCAGCAAATAAAGGATTTAGAGAATAAGGGTTTTGATGTTTGGAGAAAATTTCTATGATTTGCAGATGAATATTTTATTTTCTTTTGAACTACATCGAGGATGACTACATGATGTTGGACAAGTCGTATCATATTTCGAAGGAAGTAATTTGTGTAGTTTTTGGTGTGTGTGATAATGGACCCCTTCTGACAAAGAAATCGATCAAGAACAAAGAAGTTGAATCCCTAACTGGCGTCACAGGTGATCAACAAACATTAATAATTGACACTATCATTGACCCTGTCATAAGGTATGTGGCATATGGAATCTCATATACAATCTATTTTAGAAACATAGAAGGATCTACTTCGGCAATTGTATTATATGTTGCTCATAAAATGGTTGAAGAAGGCAAAAACTATGACTTGTGTGAGTTGTTGAGAACAAATTTAGCAAAAAATATCAAGATGACAAAAGATCAGGGATATTCTGATAGACTTATAAAGCACTGAGAGTGGGGGGTGAATCAGTGATAGCAAAAACAATACACTTTAAACACATACTGGTAAAAACAGTTAACCAGTTTACTTAAAACTATGCATGTAATCCAAAGTGATATAAAAGCATCCACAACAAGTAAAAAATCCACCATTACACAAGTGTTTATACATGGAAAACCCAACTGGGAAAAACCATGGTGAGATGGGACTCACAAGTTAACTATCTGCAGTAATAGGTAACTGACCGGTTAAGGTCTATAAAGTGCTCTGCTAGGAGCAAATCCTGTTAAAGATCCCAAAGCCCTGTTAGGAGCTATACCCAATTAAAGGTAATACCCTATTAGAAGTAACCTCAGTAGAGGATTTCAAACCCAAACTAATGGATCACCTGGCTAGAGGATTTGTATAATGAAGCTTGTTAGAGCTTACCCAGTTAGGGAATTTAACTATTGTAGTGATTAGAAAACAACAGGTGGTATGATCTAGAAATGACACATCTTGCTTGTATAGATCCTCTTCTTCTCACTCAATGCTGCATCACTGACATACTCTTCAATTCCTTCAATAAATCACATCAACTTATCACTTGTATCTCGCATAATAAAAACAGTTCATCACAACGTCATTTTATAGACATTAGATTTTATGTCGGCTCAGGAACCTCATCACAATTTCCTAGGTTTAGTGTATTTGGACAATCTTACATAACACATCACAGATTACCGCCAAATCTTTCGGTTAGAGATAACTCATCACGACCAGTGATAACTCATCACATAATCAGTGAAATCGGTTGGAACACCGATACTAGTTGAGAGTTAACCTCTTCCAACTCATAGACCGATTGTCCTCCATTTGCCTCCTTGTTGATCTCCGCAATATCTCCAAACTGGTGCAAGTAAAAATAACCAATTGTCATTCCTGCATATATCGGTTGTCTACATATACCAATTAGACACCTTCAAACCGATTGGACTTCTCTATACAAATGATACCGGTTTGCAATACTAAGACTTAGGAGTAGTACTGGTTTGTCTTAACTAAGATGACTATGACAATGCGAACATATGTGTGTGTATATATGTGCCATCAATGACAACATATAAAGTCATCCATTACAAAAATCATCATCAAGCCAACAATCTCCCCCTTTGGCATTGATGGCAACACTTAGAAAATTTTACAACTTTACAACTAAGTGTGCTTACAAAAATTGTACATACATATTTCTACTCCCCCTTAACACTACATACAAAATTTTCACAACACATACATATTTCTACTCCCCCTTTGACAACAATGCCAAATTGAAAAGTAAAATACATATATATTATATCAAATTTTGCATAAAAAACTACATATACATAAATATAAGAGTTTTTCAAGGAGTGTTCACTGCAATTTTTAAGAAAATATCACTGAAAGTAAACTTCATTTGAGTAAAATCATTATCCCATGTTTCCAATAATGTTTCAGTGATCTCAATTGATGTCATAACTTGTGCAACGAATTCTTCCATTGCATCCACCGTGCTCATCTTTGGGGTCGCCAAAACCTTCTGAATCCTTGTATGTCCTTTGTAAGATGTCCACTTTTGGACTCAATTGGTTCTTTAGTTCTTTCAAGGATCTCAATCGCTTAGCCGGTTCAAAATCATAAACATATAACCAATGTTGCAAAGCATCAACTGATTTGCCAAAATCTAAGGCTGGATCCTGTAAAGGTATGCAAGCATTACATATCCTCTATAGTTATTTTTCTGTCTCTTCTCACCTCTTCTTCAAATCAGAATAGAAAAATGAAATGTTAGATGTATGGGCCAAAATACTTCCTCTAGTTTCAACAAAAGGTCCCAAAAGATCTTTATTCACAAATAAGGCAATCTTCCCTTTATCAATATCTGTCAATAATTGCTCTCCCCTCTTTTTTCTGTAATTTTTTTCAGCTAAGGTATGGGCTACTTCTTCAAGTGATTTTAGTTGGTCAGTAGCATCAACAATGAACTGTCCAAGCTTGCTGATAGGGGTAGACAAATTGCCAGTGTCAGTCTCTGGTAGGAGACTTGATAGAATGTCAACATCAGTTTGTATATTTTCTGCTTCTTTTCTCTTCTCTTTTAACCTTTTCTTTTGAGCCTGGGATTGCATCACTGGAGCAATCTCCATTAGTTTAGATGCACTCATATTATCTACATCTATAGGTCCTTTAATGCTTATTGAGTCATTCTCATCATCAATTTGCTGCTTCACCTTTGCTTTTTCCTTTTCATCTTTTTTCTCTGCTATCTTCTCCTCTGTTTTCTCTTTCTCTTCATCCTTTTTCTTTCCAGTCTCCTTCTCTTCAACCTCTTTCTCTGGTTTCTCTTTCTCTGCCTCTATTTGTTTCTCCTATGAAGCTATAGTAACCGGTAGCAGTTGATTTTCAACTTGGTGTTCTTTTTTGGTGCGATTGAATATCCACACTTGGTTCATTAACCGGTGCTTTAGCTGCTTCTTGTGTATCAGTAATGGCCAGTTGCTGTACAGTTTCCTTAATTGGTTCAATGACATTACCAGTGGTATCAATAGTGTCTCATAGAGAAAATAACCGGTGGAGAAGTGGTGTCATCCTTACTCTTAACAGTATAAACAACATCCAGTGTAATAAATTCTTCAACATCTAGCTCTAGTGGAGCTCCAGTCTCTTCTTGGTCAGGTTTATTTTTATGAGACTTCAATTGCTCATTCATCCTGTGAATGTATTTAGCTATCCGGTGAGTATCATCTTCAATAGGTTGAATCTTTCCATCCAATAACTTCAGTCTTCTTGTCTTAGAATGAAACTGTCCTTTGAACGTAGCAAGCAATTCTAATAATTCATCTCTAGGTAACTCAGGAAAATATTGAATGAAAACTCTATCAGTAATTTCTTGATCCTGTTCTTCAACCAATTTCCATTTATTTTCAAGAATAGAATACAAATAATCAAAAATGTCCTTTTCTATATCTGCATTCTCTACTATCATCTTGTAGGCTGCATGCAAAACAATAGATGACACACTGTTCATCCTGCTAGAATGGAATATCCTATAACCAATAACCATAGTTGCAAATCTGACTACTGGATCTGCAATGTTGTTGACTGATGTTGCACAATCGTCAGTGGTGGTTTGAGTCAGTGCAATCACAACATCTTTTGAAATTGTCCTCAATTTGGTACTTCAGCAGTTTGCCAAAAACCAGTCACTGCATGAATTGCTTCCTTTGTGATTGTGTGTGACCTGCCAAGATACATATTCTCTCCATGCACATGACTAAGGATTATCCTAACATTCTCTTCCTCAAAATCTTCAAGAAAATATGCTGCATTGTGAAAACCCTTTTCATAAGCCCTAATGTATTCGGGTTTGATTTTCCCGCTCTTATCACACAAAGTTTTGAGTTGTGAATAGATTGACAGTGATCCTAGATCCTGAATTTTACAGTCTATATAATTGGATAAATCACCTTTGATCATAACACCATCAGGAACTTGAGACAATACATTATATGATTCGATTTTATCTGATTCCATATACTCCATAGCTTCAACAGTAATCATAAGTCTTTTTGCTGGTATAGACGATGATGCCATTCTAGATAATCTTGATTTGAGAGAGATTAACAAAAGAATACCTTATTCCCTTCGCACTGGTAGGATTTCTGGTTGATCTCTTGAATGTGCACATGTTTCGCCTTCTCTTATCTTCGAATCTGATTCAACTTTTGATCCGCAACACAAATCCCTTCACAATCAGCTAACAATTCTATGTTTTGCTCTGCAGGTGCTCAAAAGCTCTTCTTTGAATGCAATTAGGGTAAAAGTAACTTAGTAAAGCTTTCTCTTATAAAATTACCCACTGCATTAATTGCACAACCGATAGGGTAACAAACCCTAATATACCGCTTAACAAACTCGCCTATACCGATAGGTATATAACCGGTTGGTAATCCTTAGAAAACAGATAGGCAATAATATCAAGAATTCTCATAATACAACTCGAAATGCAAAACTCCCTTACCATACAGTCTTGAAGAGGTCTAGAAGTAGATTTACCGCTATGCTCCCCTTAGTCTTGTTGAAAATCTCAATTCTCTGGTGCAGGATTCTCCACACTAGGTGAAGAGTTAGATTCTTTTGCTAGCTTGTCTTCACTTTTCTTCTTCCAGATTCTATTAATCTCCACTCTGGTTTCTTCAACATCGACCTTCTGCTTACCTTTATGATCTTTAGAGTGGTTAACCGATTTGTTCTTCCTGGTTCTACATAACTTTTCCATGTGTCCTAGTTTGTGACAATGATAGCAGGCCATCCCAGATGCTCTCCAAGGCCATGCATTACCTCTTCTAGTTCTCCTTCTGCAGTTCATAGCCACATGTCCATAATTATTGCAAATGGTACAAATCACATTTGTTACCTTTTCCATTTCATATGGACTGAACAGGTTGACATAGGGTTTCTGCCAATTCATGTTTCTCCGGTTGTCATAGGTCCTTCTCCAGTCACCGATAGGTCTTGGATTCCTTTGAGGTGCTAGATTGTTTGCTCCATATCTGCATTGAACTGATCTATGTCCATACATGTTGCATGTGTAACAATGAACTTCAAATCTTCTAGACACATATCTAGCATTAGCATTATAGCCCGTGTTCTCATTAGGTCTACTTCTACACACATTAGCAGTATGTCCAGGTTTGTGACAGATAAAGAAAACATGTTTGAAAGCTTTCTTACCACTAGGCGTGTTAGCCTAAGGAGCAGTTTTACCTTTGTGCATTTTGCTCTTGGTACCAGAAGATTCTCCTTTCTCAAATGTATTGAAACCTAGTCCAGATGTGTCACCTTTCATCCTCTGAGATTGGATCTTCTCATCCAGCATAGAAGAACTCTTATTAAACTTTTCAAGCTTCCCATTAGCCTCAGTAAGCTCTTTGGTAAGATCTTCATTGTGTTTTGTAAGAGTCTCTCTTAGAAATATTGCCATTTCAAGATCTAACTGCAAAGCTTCTTTCTCTTCCTTCTCCTCATGCCAATGTTCATGCAAAGCTATGTTCTCCTACTTGATCTTGGAAATCTCACGATCTCTCTCTTTTATTAGGTCTTCATCTTCCCTCCTTGCTTCAAGTTCTCGACTCATATAGATTGTTAGGGATTCTAGTTCTCTCCTCAGATTTAGCTTTTCACCATTTAGTTTTTCCACTTCTTCAGCCAGTGCATCAATGTTGGCCTCATCTGAAGAACTATTGTCGGAGATCTCTAATAGTTGCACAGTAAACTCTCTCCTTTTAACTTGTGAAGCTTTAAATCTGCCTCTCAAGGTTTCAAGCTCTTCCTTGGTTGCTTCAAGCATTCTAGCCATTTCTCTATAACTCATATCCCCCATAGTGGCTTTAGGGTTTCCTTCCAAGTGATTAAGCCTTAAGGAAGTTAGGCTCTGATGCCAATTGATAGACTTATAAAGCACTAAGAGGGGGGGGGAGTGAATCAGTGATATCAAAAACAATACCACTTTAAACACAGATCGGTAAAAATAGTTAACCACTTTACTTAAAACTATGCATGCAATCCAAAGTGATATAAAAGCATCCACAACAAGTAAAACATCCACCATAACATAAGTGTTTGTACGTGGAAAACCCAACTGGGAAAAACCACGGTGAGATGGGACTCACAAGTTAACTATCTGTAGTAACAGGTAACTGATCGGTTAAGGTCTACAAAGTGCTCTGCAAGGAGTGAATCCTGTTAAAGATCCCAAAGCCCTGCTAGGAGCTATACCCGGTTATAAGTAGTACCCTGTTAGGAGTAACCTCAGTAGAGGATTTCAAACCCAAACTAATGGATCACCTCATTAGAAGATTTTTACAATGAATATTGTTAGAGCTTACTCGGCTAGGGGATTTAACTATTGTAGTGATTAGAAAACAACAGGTGGTATGATATATAAATAACACATCTTGCTTGTATAGATCCTCTTCTGCTCACTCAATGCTGCATCACCGACATACTCTGCAATTCCTTTAATAAATTGTATCAACTTATCACTTGTATCTCGCATCATAAAAATTGTTCATCACAATGTCATTTTATAGACATTAGATTTCATGTCGGCTCAGGAACCTCATCACAATTTCCTAGGTTTAGTTTATCTGGACAATCTTACATAACACATCATAGATTACCACCAAATTTGTTGGTTAGAGATAAATCATCATGATCGGTGATAACTCATCACACAATTAGTGAAACCAGTTGGAACATTGATACCAGTTGAGAGTTAACCTCTTCCAACTCATAGACCGATTGTCCTCCATTTGCCTCCTTGGTGATCTCCGCAGTATCTCCAAACTTGTGCAAGTAAAAATGATCAAAACCAATTTTCATTCCTGCATATACCAGTTAGACACCTTCAAATTGGTTGGACTTCTCTATACAAATGATACTGGTTTGCAAGACTAAGACTTAGGATTAGTACCGGTTTGTCTTAACTAAGATGACTATGACAATGTGAAAATATGTGTGTGTATATATGTGCCATCAATGACAACACATAAAGTCATCCATTACAAAAATCATCATCAAGCCAACATATTCATTTCGGTTTGGTTCTTTGATTGTGTGTTTAATGCTTTATTTCAAAAGATATTTACCTTTGAAGGAGAATATATTATGGAAATCAAATATCTATGTTGGAAAGAAATTTTTTAGATATCTAGCTTGTTTGGATAATAAATATTAGGCATATGAAAATCACTTTGTAAATCTTCAAAAGAAGTTTCTCTCTAGTCTGGTTCCTAGTGTTATTAGTGCTGCTAAGGAGAGTCCCTCCTCTGGTAGTAGAAGTTAGAAGAAAAGAATTGATGTATCTTCTCTGAAATCGATGATGAAATTAAAAGGCGAAGATGAAGGAAAGTAGATTATTTCCATGGATGCTCCAGAACCATCTTCAGTGGCTAAGGGAAAATTAACTTTGGTTGAAAGCAGTAAAGAGGAAGATGAATCCTTTAGTGCTGAGAATATTTTGAGTATTCTTAAGAAAGTCGATGGGATGAAAAAGATTAGGGATCTATGGCTTGAGGGCACCTCTTATGATCAGGATCAGATTGAAGAAGTTCTAGTTGACCACTTGGTCCAAAATAGTATTTCTCTTGATGATCTTTCAAACATCTTGCCAGATGTTCTTTGTGAAGTGCTTAAGGATTGTTTGAAGAAGCCTCTTGAGGCAACACTTGATCTAGAAGATGATGTTCAAGATGATATGGAGAAGAAATGTGCATATTCTCAAATGAAATTATCAAAAGACATTAATAACATGAGAGACTATGTTGCAGAAGAAGGTAGAGTATTCAAATATTGCCTCCTATGGGCAATAACTATTGGAAATTTTAAGGCTAAGATTGACTGTATTGAATCTGAGTTAATTTTTAGTGGCAAGTCATTTGATATCTTCAGTGATGTAGATGGTGAACAAAGAAAGAAGACCAGTTCTCTACAGTAAGAGCTTATATTTTATCAAAGGAAAAAAGAAGATGTGGTGAATGTGTTCTTGAAGGTGAAAGCGATTGTTGAGGCTAGGCTGGAACACCTTTCTGGTCTTCTTATTGAAGTTGAGAAGTGTGTGCAGAACCCTGCTATTCCCGGTTCCTTATCAGAAGAAGTTGGTGAAATAATCAAGAATGATACTTCAAGATTGAGTTTTCATTTGGCAATGAAATATTTGAAGAGTTTCCTTCCAAAATTGAAGGAGAAGTATATAAGAATCTTTGAAAAGCGTAAGTGATGCATTATCTCTTTTGCAGTGCAGATTTTGGTAACCCATTTTTGCTGTTAACCTTTGTCCTTGATGTCAAAGGGGGAGAAATATTGTGAGAAATAATTTTTGTACATTGGATTATCAGAGAGAAAACATTGTGTTTTGAGTTTCTTGGAGAAAGAAGGAAGCTTTATCTAAGGGGGAGTTTTTGGCAAGTTTTGTTGTAAATGTTTTGCCATCAATGATAAAGGGGGAGATTGTTAGTAATACTTGTCTTAGTTGTCATTGATGTCAAACCCTATAATCTAGGTTAGTTTGGATGTGGTGCAGAATAGTGGAAGATAGGTATGTATCATGTGGTGTAGAACAATGGAAGATAGGTATGTATGATATGTTATATATGGTAGTTTTTAGTTGCTGATATGTTTATTAATCTGGTAATATGTATTGACAATATGAGGATACTTATATCTTGATAAGATGGATTTGGTGTTGGTTGTGGCAATTGGTTTTGTGCTCCAGTTGCTCATGCAGTGATTTATTCCAGAAGAGCAGTCCCTTGCATTTTGGTTCTGATGCAAATATGATAGTACAATTCTTTTGGTATGATTATTGTCATCAATTAAGAATTTTATATTCATGATTTTGGTGCTCCAGAAGTCTTGCTCCAGATGTTGTGCTCCTGAAGTATATTCGGTTATGTAGATGTTCATGCTCCAGTTTCCTCCAGTTTATTGGTTCGTAATGACAAGCTATTGATGATTAGTTGTTCATGTCCATAACCTCCTAATGATGAGTTGGATTGTGATCATGGTGCTTTAGGAGCATGTTGCAGAATTTCAAGGATATGCGTATTTCAAGTTAGGCCAACCTTGAGTGATTATGCTAATGTTGAGCTTCGATGATTGTAGTGTGTGAATTGACTATTGAAGATATCATTTGGGAAAATATTGTTAAGGCTTGATGAATATTCTTATTG
The DNA here is from genome assembly GCF_030272615.1 of Cryptomeria japonica. Classification (NCBI taxonomy): domain Eukaryota; kingdom Viridiplantae; phylum Streptophyta; class Pinopsida; order Cupressales; family Cupressaceae; genus Cryptomeria; species Cryptomeria japonica. The sequence goes on from NC_081409.1 coordinate 373,698,166, forward strand.
TTATACTCGCATATATACATGATCATATTATGCTTAAGAACAAGGAATATATATGAATGAAGCATATGAAGAGCGAGATATGTGTGAAGTTTGTGAGGATTTGTATGAGATATTTTGAAATAAGATAGAGTGATGAAGCAAGAGAAGAGAAAAGTGGTCAACGACAAAACAAAGAGGTTGATCTTGGACGACAATGATTTGAAGCAGGGAGGATGCTATATGTTTTGTAGATTTTCTTAACTAGATCTGCTACAAACATTTGATGTATTATTTGAGCTTAACTAAAACTGATTCCATGCATATGTAGATGCAAATTTCTCAGTTCATCTCCTTTCTTTCTGGCAGTGAGCCTTTCTGGAAGTGAGTCATTGTAATCTGTGCAATGAGTCTATTTTTGTAATTCCATATAACTAGTTATATTATCTTGAGAGTTAAACCTCTCTGTGGTTTATCCCATTTGGGTTTTCCATGTATAAAAATATGGTGTCTCTCTTATGGTTGTGTATATTATGCTTTTTTTATTCTGTTGCATATTTCATCTCATGATAAGGACATCCAAGATTAAGATAAGTTTTAGTTTATAGAAGCAGTTTGTTTATATCATCTTTTAGAGAATATTGATTCACCCCCCCTCTCAATATTCAGGTTTGTTCAACATGAACAACCTTTTGTGGGTCCTACTATGGGACATACACCTTATTTTAACATTGTTTAGGACCTTATTGGAGAGGGACTAGGGCATGGAGCACCCTAGTATGGACTATGGAACCCTAAAATGCCATGGTCTCTCCTAATATGGACCCAATTTAAAATGGGGTAGGTGCCATATCTCCCCAATAAGATTTGATCCTTGTAGCTCCGCATGACAATTGTAGGTCAGTCTAATCAGTAATTTACCTAGATACCCCTATATAAAGGCATTTTATCAACATAATTTCATCTAAGAAAGCATTCAAACAATCTAAGCACTCAATTCCTATCACTTGTGCATTCGTGAAGCATTCATTATCAAGCATTTTTTAAAGATCTTCAAGGTTACATTTTTCATCATCTAGCATTTTGGAGCAAAGTCATGTCAATTTACATGCCAGCATGTGTATGTGATTAGGGTTTTGTCATGTTCATGCCATTTCATACAACATATGTGAGTACATTAAAAAGGCAAAGCATCATCATCAACAATTGCAAATTTGAGGTATATCTTTCTAGTATTTATTTCAGTATTTGCATTATTTCATTTAGGGTTGATTCTAAACTAGGGTTTGATTTAGGAAAACCCCTATTCCCAACAATTTCCTCCTTTTTGTGTGTAGGAAACATGTATAGAGCTAAGTTCAAGAGGATCGACAAGATTCCTAGAGATGAACAAGTTCCCCTTTTGGCAGTGAGAAATTCAAAGGACCAAGCCTAACATGGTCCCAAAAAATTAGGTCGATATTTTGGGAAAATATCTAAAACATTCTTGTTTGCCCAGATCCATGTTGGTGTCTCCGTACGATGACTGTAGCTCACTATTTATGCTTGATCACTTCAATATTCACCCATTTACCCTAATTTCAGAATGTTCACAATTCAACTTAGAAAGAGGGAATCAAAATCCTAACACAGGTAAACCTAGTCAAAATTTTAGACTTTTCCCCCAAAGGGATTAAGCCTAGATATATGAGGTCCTTCCCTCTTTCAATGTAATGGCTAATTAAGAAAAATTAATGGTTTTGTTACCTTAATTGGTGAAACTGTGATTTTCACCATTACATTTTGGTGAACCCGACTCCTTACAATATTATTTTTTATTTACATTTTCAGATCTAATTTGTGATCATTTTAATTATCAAATTTGCACTCATATATTTTAATTTTAATCAAGTTACATAAATTTAGAGGTTAAATTCATAAAAAACCCTAATTTATGTTGGTTAATTTGATTTATGGGTTGCACAATTTGTAACTTTTGTTTTCCAATATGATATTAGGCATTCATAATAGAATTTAATAGATTTGATTTATTTTCCATTTCACATACTATTACATCTCTTTTCACTTACATTTATCAAAATCATGTCTTGGATAATGCTTTCTTTCACTTCACATTGCCTCTTTTCATTCATAACACTTTGGCATATTGCATTTAAGATGCTTTCTATTAATTAATTAAATCTCAAAGATTTATCCATGATGCATGTTGTTTTATGGTGATATTTTTAGGAAAATGCATTATATATGTAGATCACATAAAAGCTTTTATAGATCATAATCCTAGAGATGCTAGTGAAAACCCTAATACTTGTACCTCTCGTAGGGTATCTCATGTGATTGAAGAAAGAGCCAATACTCCTATCAATAATCTAGCTAATGGAGAGAAATCATTCAAGAGAAACATGATGCCCTCTTTTTCTCTTACACATACCCTTTTGCAAGGGGGTTAAGGTCAAAATATTGGTGTTTCAATCTCTCTAGATCCCTCTTATTCTCCTAGAGCCTATTTTAACCATCAAAAAAATTGTAGAGAAGATGATGTTATGCATTTCATTAATGATCTATCTCCCCACATAACATTAAGTAAATATGAGGCCTTAGATGATAAGGATCTTCCTTCCCAACCTATAAAAGTGGATATTGTAAAGCATTTAAAATATTTGTTCAAGACCATTATGATAGAGCTTTCATAGCTCTTACAACTGATCTTGCACTCTTCCTTGGTCAAGAGGTAGTGCCTTAGCACTCCATTCACCTTTCATGTTGCTCCTCACCTAATGACACTAGTAGTTAACTTAATTGGGGGATTTTTTTCATAAGAGATGAAGCTTTTTAAATTACAATCATCTTGGGGCAGCAAGATAATTTATTGTTTCCCCTATGCTTGGGGGGAAAGAATATTATATTATCACTTCTTTCTATTTAAGGTTTCACTATTTGGTTTAGGGGTTTCATTTTTCATACCTTGATGTCCTTTCTTGCTTGAAACGTACATATCTTATGGATAATCTCTCGTTAGGGGGGTGTGTGATTCTTTATATTTATCTTTCCTTCTTTAAAGATTACCTCTTCTTTAGAGTTGCATTTTTCATATCTTGATGTCTTTTCTTGCATTGGATATTCCTTCATGTGAGTGCATAGTGCATTTAATTGTGTATAATATCTCCTTAGAGGTTGTGTAATTCTTATCATTGTCCCTACACTTGGGGGCCATTGATCTTTCTTTCCTATCCTTTCTAAGAATCCACTTTTCCCTTCTTGAGTGGTGTTTGCTTATTATTTGATGTCATGTGAAGTTGTTGTTTGCTCAAGGATTCTCTCTTATGCAAGAGGTGTATATGCTTGACTACAACCTCTTTTTCAGTTGGCAATGTATATCTATTAAAAACAGACCCCTCACTTAGGGTCAAAAGTGTGTCATCCTTCATCAAGAATCCCTTTAACCTAGCAATAGGAGGAACGTAGGCATTTTTTGTTCCCCTTCCCTTCTTTTGGTAGAAGATGTTATGTTTGTTCAAGAACTCCTCTTAGGGGTAGATGTCTTTTGAAAATTTAAGATCTCTTCTCCTCCAAGGGTCCTCTTTACACTTGTTGCAAGATATCTCTTTTACAACTATATATTATCCTTGCTTGTAAGAGTATTACCTCTTTAGCTTGGATTTATGAACATTGTTTCCTAAAAGGATATCTCCTTGGTGTTGAAGGCGGGTATCCTTGTTTGTAGCTTCCTAAAGACATCAACATAGGCCTATGTTGACATCTTAAGGGGGGAGGGGGCATATCACCTTCTTTGTAGTATATTGTACTATATTCTTGAAACCAGAGCAAAAAAACTCTTACATGAGATGTCCTTGAAACCAGACATATATTTGTCTTACACGTGGCTACACATTCTTGAACCAGAGAAAACAAACTCTTACACAAGATTTTCTCAATACCAAATACACATTTTCATTTTCATTTCATGTCTTACATAGTTTGTTGCATGCTCAAAACAAAAGAAAACACACTTTTATACATGATGCTTAACACTTGAGATCAGACACCAATTGCACACACAATAGGATGAGTGGAACTAGAAAAACACAACTAGACCATTCCTACTCTCCTCCCCAACATGGATCACTTAGAAAATATAACTAAAATGTGTATCTATGTCTTCTCTCATGCTTATTCTCATGGATCACCTAGAAAAAAAATAACTAGAATGTGTATCCATGCCTCTCTTTTCTTCTTCTCATGAGCTCATAGCTTTTCTATTTGTAGTTCATGGATGATGTGTTCTCTTTCTCTTTTTATGTGACCACTTGTGTTCCTGAGATGGCATTTTTAGGAATGATATTAGTAGGGACATTTTGATATTGAGGTCTCTTTGGTTAGTTGACATGAGGTCTTATTTTTGGTTTTTAGCTTTTGTGTTTTGCGTTCCTTTTTGTCTTTGTTTGTCTTATTTTGTGTGTCTTTTCATGCGATTGTGTGGGTTAAAATCATAAGATCAGGGGCTTGGTTCCTCAAAATTAGTGATGTCTTATACTCCTTATGATTGTGCTCCTAATTGCTCCTCTCTTTTGTCTACTTTACCCTGAGCATTTGCATAGGCTCATACTCCTATGAAAGTTGGGGCTAAATATAACATCATAAATTATCATTGGGCCAATTAACACCTCATGTTTGTGCCCCTACTTTACCGTGTCCTATCATCATCACCTTTTTGGGTCCATTTGTACCTATTGTGTAGTTTTGAGGCCATAAAAAACCTATTGTGGGACATCCATCTTATTTTAACATTGTTTAGGTTCTGATTGTAGAGGGACTAGGGTGTGGAGCGCCTTGGTCTAGACCATGGCGCCCTAAAATGCCATGGTTCCTCCTAATTTGGCCCCAATTTAAAATGGGGTAGGTGCTATATCTCCCTGATAAGATCTAATCCTTGTGTCTACACATGACCATTGGAGGTCAGCCTAATCAGTAATTTACCTAGATACCCCTATATAAAGGCATTTTATCAACACAATTTCATCGAAGCAAGCATTCAAATAATCTAAACAATTAGTTCCTATCACTTGTGTATCTGTGAAGCATTTGTTATCAAGCATTTTTAGAGATCTCCATGATTGCATTTTTCATCATCTAGCATTGTGGAGCAAATTCATGTCAATTTCCATGCAAGCATGTGTGTGAGATTAGGGTTTTGTCATGTTCATGCAATTTTATACAACTTATGTGACTACATTAAAAGAAGCAAAGCATCATCATCAACAATTGCAGATCTGAGGTATATCTTTCTAGTATTTATTTCAGTATTTGAATTATTTCATTCAAGGTTGATTCCAAATTGGGGTTTGAATTAGGCAAACCCCTATTCTCAATAATTTCCCCCTTCTTTTGTGTGTGCAGGAAATAGGTACAAAGTTGTATTTAGGAGGATCAACAGGATTTACAGAGATGAATAGGTTCACCTTTTGACGACAAGAAATTCAAATGACCATGTCAAATTGGAGCATATCGGTCCCAAAAAATCAGGCCAAACTTTTGGAAATATATTTGAAACATCCTCTTTTTCCCAGATCCAAGTTGGTGTCTCCGTACGATGACAGTAGCTCACTGTTTATGCCCGATCTCTTTAATATTCACCCATTTACCCTAATTTTAACATTTTCACAATTCAAATTAGAAACAGGGAATCAAAATCCTAACAGAGGTGAACCTAATCATTTTTTTTGACTTTTTCCCATAGGGATTAATCCTAGATCTATTAGGTCCCTCCTTGTTTCAATGTAATGACAATTAAGCAAAATTTGTGGTTTTGTTACCTTAATTGGTGAAACCCTAATTTTCACTATTACACCATAAATGATGGTTGCTCCACCATTACACATTATTTATAATTAGTGTACAAAGATGTCTAGGTTTCTTGCTTTTTAAGTTGCAGCATGATTGTGTTTAAGATAATAGTTAAGAAACTTTATGACAATTAGTGAGATATCTTTCTAATAGTTTTTTGAGATGTTGTACCCTTTAGAGAAATAAAGATGTTTGATCCTGATTAGATATTTCTAGAAGATGATGTGAAAATTTAATGTCAATATTGTTTATTTAAATAAATTTTAAGACCTAGAGTGTATAGTTTGCTTGAAGCTTAATATTGGAATGTAATTAGTCAATGAGAAGATATGCTTTGTAATGGGAATATCAATGAAAATTTAGTCACCAAATAGAGGTGAGTAAAGAACACTTAAAGTAATGGATTGTGTGATTGACTTATGTATCAAGGTGATAAAGATTAATCCATGTTTTTATCAACTCTTGAATGAAATTTTAACTTTAATTAGTGCAACTGATGGTATCTTATAACAACTAGTTAACTATTGGATACATTAATAAGAAGGATATATAGTTAACCCTTATTGGATGACAATTGACTATTAAGGGTTACCATATAACTGTTATCACACAAGTTTGCACCCTTTTCTCATCTATTAACTAAGCAAACTTTGTGACATGTGGGAACATTCTTAGGTTGTGGTTAACCTATAGTGAGAATGAACCTTCAAAGAAGGCCAACTTCCTCTTGATACTTCACCTAAAAACTACTTAAAACTAATCTTTTGCAAAGAAGAGGGTAAGAAGGAGAACATGAAACTGAAACTCTAAACCTAAGGTGATGCACCAAATGATGATTTGATACTTACACAACTGACTTACACACAATAAAACTAGTAACACAAAGGTTTTCTTGCACAACTCAATGGTTCATAATCTTTGCATCAATAATTTATAAGAAGGCTAAATAATCACAATCCTAATAGGAGAAAAACTCTTTCTCACAACTTAAGACTAATTTTACAACTGACACAACTTATAACCTGCAAATATGTATTTATTCCTATATAAAGCTACCAATATGAGATAAAATTACAAGGACAAGAGACATAACATGAAACTGCATCAACACTAAGCATACAATATCAAAAAAATGAGAAGGCATAAACTGCTTATTATTGATAAAAAGGTGTTACAATGACAGATTAATCTCTAAAATTGAGTTACAAGCTCTTCAATTCTGCCAAAGAACTCTAAAAAATTACAAGTAGCATGAAATGATTAGCAAGAACTAACTTCAATAAATGAAGTTTGAACATACTTATGCTTCTCCAAGATAGTTACATGAAAATAGGAATTGAAAACTACCTTGGTCAAATGTACTCAAAAAGCCTATTTTCAAGCTTACTAAAAGACTCCAAAATGGCTTCAAAGTGGAGAAAAAGTCAGCTTTGACCATATCCACCATAACTTCTCCTCAAAAATTCATTTAACCCTCTCAAAATTTCTCCAAAACAGTTCCTAGATACCCTCCTTATGTCTGCAATTATTCCTAACTCCCCTATATACTTGGCCTTTCCTAATAAATGTTTAACCACACTCCTATGACTTGGCACTTATCATAAATTCTCAAGTTACATCACTTTGACATGCTATTTAAAACACATGTTATTATTTGCTCCATAAATAATATTTATTAAGTGATTTATAATTCATCACTTAATAAATATTAATTACATTGATAATATTCATTAAGTGACAAATTATAAATTACTTAATAAATATTAATTACATTGAAAGAGATGCGAAGTAAAAAACATTTGATCATACCCTAATGCCCATGGGGGTATTAGTAAGGGAGGATAAATTTTAAAAGAAAGGCAAGAATGCCTAAGTGTAAATGATGAACTAGGGTAAAAGAAACCCTAAGACATCGCAACCACTCATTGATTCTTTCATTTGTTGTATCTTTTCTTTTCTTCTTCGTGGTGTTGCGCCACCATGAGGGTTTTGTGAAGAGTCTCTCTACAGATCTTAAGTACGTTGAAGTTGAGCTTGGTAAGTTTTGTTTACTGTGAATGAATAATTTTCTCATTTCTTAGACTGTGAATGGCACTTGGAAAGATTTTATATTCTCACAATATTATCTCATGTAGTTCTCCTTTTCATTGTTATGATCTTCTTTGATTCTTCTTTGATGACTGACGTATTATTGCATTTAGGATTCTTCTTTTTAGTAGTTCGTTATGACCTCTATATGTCGGTCTCATAACTTACTATATGTTCACTATGAACTAGTGAGTACTATGTCTCTTTTGTATGATTGTGTCTTCTTTGTTTCAGATTGACTTTTCCCATTGATATGATTGTGACAATAGGTCTATCTTCAATTTTTTATTCTTTGCATCCTTTATGGAAAGATATTTGTGATTGTCCAGTAACTCCATTTTGCTTGTGATAGTAGTTGTGAGATGCACCTTTGTTTTGCTACTCTTAAGGATTGCCCATTCTCTGTCTTATGGCCCTAGAGGTTTTATTTCCTTGTGACACATGATAACTCTGTCTTCTTTACTTGCCTCTTTTCTCATGAGATTGTGAAATGACTGCTGCTCTTTTAGGGCATTAGAGTTTCTTTGATCATATTGTTCACTATACCTTGGACTATCATAAGGTTGTAATATTTTTAATGAATAAATCTTTATATAAAGCTGAGTGCTCCTGGTTTGCTAATAAAATGATCTTACTTAGATGACTGCAACTGTAGCTTCATGGCTTATATAGCATGGGTACTGTATTTTGTTTGCTCAATCAATGTTTCTCTATTCATAAAGCTTTGTGGCTATTATCTCTTCATACTGTCTCAGTATTATGGTTACAATGGTGCTCTTGAAAATCTATTTTATTTACATTATCCCTGTGACTACTACAATAGTCCCTTAACTTTCTTCAATTATTGACTTATGAGTTTCATGATTGCTCCATAGGATTTGTCAGACTTTAGGGCTCAAGTACTTTATGACTGTCAAAGTCTTATTGTCCTTTGGAAGTGAATTGGATTGTTTAAAGACGTGTAACTTTTTATGGCCCAAGACTTATTGCTTGGCAAATCTTTATCCTTCCTGTAGCTCTTAATGTGCTTTGACTTTAACTGCTTCAATAGATTTTGCAAGCTATGTCATCGTTTCTCCTGTAGCTATGACTTGGCTATTTATATGATGCTTCATAAGGAATGGGCTAGTTATTGTTCTAAATTTGAACCTTCATTCATGCTGATGTTGCAATAACACCCTCTTCCATTTTTTGGACTACTACTTTGACCTTTGTCACTGCTCACTGTGTATGATGGTCTTGGATTTTTTATCCTTTGGGCTTTATTGGAGGATGTGCTTTTTTAAGCTCACATTCATATTACCCTATCTCCTTTGTGATGGGATGCAGATGATGTCACTGCTCATTGTCAAACATGACTACTCTGGGCTTATATTCATTATCATTTGACCATTACAAGAACTCCTTCCTACTCAATGTGTTATTGTCTTTTCTCTTATTCATTGGTTTGTGTCTTATGCCTTAAAGACCTCTGTATCTTTTCATAACTCCGTAAAAGGCTCTAAGACTATGTTTTGAACTCTACCCTTTCACTGTACTTATGATGGAGCTTCTCAAACTTAACACCCATGAGGTCTATGGAGTGTATTTTTTTGCCTTGAGGACCTATCTTAGAACTTATGAACAATATTTTGTCATAGCACTGCACCCATGAGCTTTTAATCTCTGTGTTTTGGCAAGGAAGTTCTCATACTTCTCATTTTTAGGACTGCACCTCAATCTCTAATAGCCATCATGATTGAAATATTGTATTAAATGTTTGGAGACTATCTTTGTCTTTATTATGAAGCTAAACCCTATCCTATGATTGTGAGGGTTTCTCTTTTCATGGCTGCATCCATCTTCCATTTCATTGTTATTTTCTTTTGGGATGCTGCATGTAGGTGTGACTGTTATTATCCCCTTTTTCACTTCTCTTTGGGAATATGAGTGCTCTTATTAACTGTCAGTTGCCACTATTTATACTGTTCTTTGAAACCGAGATTATCATCTTTGATAGACTGCATCTTATTGATATTTTCTATGATGATATCGTATGAGCATATACTTTATGGTTGCTTCTTAACTCTATCATTAGGAAACCATGATAGGAACAAAGAAAATAAAAAAAATAGCAAAACCTTACAAGCTCTTAACATTAATCAGATCTTGAGGCCCTTGATGGCTTTGTCATATCTTTATTTGGGCCGAGAAAGAAGATCCTTGTTTCTCTGACCTTAATCAAATAATCTTATGTTTGATCTGAAAACAACTCCCTTTATGATTTGACTGTGTATCTTTGGTTACTTGTGACTGTGATTACCACAAAATGGTGATTGTCCTCTTGTATGACAATGACTTCTTTGTTGTAATCTTGTAAATGAAAGACCTTTTCTCAGTGGATATCACATCATCATTATAGCCTTTGATACTGCTCTATGCTACTTTATAGCTTTTCCATTGTTGTGACCTCTTATTCTATTTTCTATAGGCTACAACAACATCATACTATTGCTCAATACTGTCAAAACCTTCCTTTCATTTTGTTGAACTCATTGCTTGATAACTGCCTATCATGCCAAGGGTTGTCTTTTCACCGGAGCTCTCTGTGTTGACTGTTTATCACTGTCTATATCACTATCAATTAAGAGGGTCATTGTTTGGTTTTCCTTATGTCAGTATGGTTCCATTGGACACAAACTTGTTATCTATAACAATGATCTCATATGCTCACAGTTGTGAATGATGAGTTCCTACTTGATGAAGAAATAATGACATAAAATAATGTTGGGCTCAACCCTTGTGGGAGCCTCATTTCACTCCACATGCTTTGATATCTGACATATCAATATGAAATATAAAGTATTCCAATAATGAATATCATACTTGTACCTACACAATGAACAAACATGTTAGATAAAACAATGAAGTTCAAATTCCAATGGATATACTTGATGGTCCTCTGCTTTTCTTTCTGATAAATGTGATAGCTACAAATTGATTTAATGTTTGATGAGAGCAAGCCATGTATGTATTGATGTTGTATATGCAAAGATCAAGAATCCCGAGCTTTAACACAACCTTTCTCATCTTTTGTAGGTCTCAGGGCAACAAGGCAACCTCTGGAATGAAGAAGTTGAAAAAGAAGTTGCTCAACTGTGGGGTTCGTCATTACAAGGCAATGACAGATCCCTTTTATTTCTTATGCTTTATATTCTTATATGCATCATTTTATCTTTGTAATGCATCATTAATGAATAAAGAAATCAATTTTCTTTTAAAATATGCAATGTTGTATGATTCATCTTTATTGTAAAAACTTGCATTTATTTGTAATTCTTTTGAGAGGATTTTTTTCCTTTCCATTAAAGAACACTTAACAGAAAAAAATGTATACCTTTCACCTTTAGTTGCAAATTCTTTTCCATATCTACTTGTTTGAGTTGTAAGTGAAATTAGGTAACAATAACATTGGGATCAAATATTTTTCAAGTGATGGTTGGAAATATAAAGGAAGAATCTAAATTGTCATAGGTTTGGTTAGACCTAATGCGACAATATTTCATAATACAATATAAGAGAGCTCATGTGTCACCTATATTTATGGTTTGATTAAATATAATCATTTGAGTGGTTGATTGATCGCCATGCTAGGATTAGGGTCATCATATTTTTTGAGGATCAAACACTTCATTTTTTCTAGTGTTGCATTTTTTTTGCCATTGTCAACATACTCCTTCAATGGTTTGAGAGTCTTTGGTAATTTGTGTACAATTGTATGCAACATATATATCTTGATTTTGGGGTTACTAAGCTCTCTTTGGCACATGATGGTGAATAGGTTAACCCATTCGAGAGACTCATGCTTTATGAACTTATAATCCTAAGATTTTAAAATGAAAATGTTGCATACATTCAAATCTCATATAGTGCAGTTCATACTTCAACATTTATGATTGTGTTTATTAATAGAAAGGGGAAGTATAACCTTTGTATTAAAATTAATAAGGAATTGACAAAGGATGTCAAATCTCCATTGTCATGTCAAATTGTTATAAAGGATCTTGGTGCCACAAAATTTAATTTAGGTATGAAAACTATAAATGATTGTTTATGCTGAAAACATTAGTTGAATTTGAAAAAAATATGTTAAGAGCATATTGTAAGGGTTGAAAGTGCACAAATGCAAACTTTTTGATGTCCATGTTTTTGTTGGTTTAAATTTATATATGTAAAAAATTGTCCCAAGATATGAAAGGACACGTGTCATGTTCCTCATGCAAGTGTTGTAGGATGTTGAATTTATGTCCTGGTCTATACCATATCAAACATTGCGATATATGGAAAAAAAACTAGGGAAGGAACTTTGAATTGAAAATATGGTGTTTAAATATTTGCAATTTTTTTTAGATATGCAATCTATTGACAAGGAAGATCCCATGTGAACATATTAGAAGATGTGTAAGGTCCCATGCTAAAGCCAACTAGCCTAGAGATATTGATTGCCCAAGATTTACAAATGATTATGTGTTTGTATTGTAATGCATGATGACTATCATAAACTTAACGTTTATAGGCTACATGATTTTCCATTGTCATTTATTATGAACCTTAGGCTTATCACATATTATTTATCTATACCTTTGTAAGGTTGTCACTGCATTTTGATACTTATCCACTATTCCTTGGCATGTATAGGGTTTGTGAGGTGTATTCATATCTCATATTTTTCATGGTTATTCATAAGGGAACACATCCTATATTTTTTCGCGTACCTATTGGCACTATCATAATATATTTGTGAACAACACCTCATCCTCTTTTCATTGCTTTATACATTCTCTATTAGACATGGAGATCATTGTCCCCTTCAATAATGAACAACATTGCCATGTCATGAATCTTTTGGCTCTTTTGGTTTTCATTTTACATTTTGCCACTTAAAAAAATAATACTATCATTTATTGATCTCTTTTGACCCTTGGGGTATTAAGCTCCCTCATACCTTCCATGGTTACTTGGTCATTGTCGTCCCTAATAAACACTAGTATATAATATGATCATTATAGACTTTGAACTATTTTTGGATTGAGTTTATAGATCTTTTCTTAGATATTCAAATCTCTTTTATTAGAATATTAATTATTTTATCTTTACCTTGCACGTTGGTAGGATCAAATCTCTGATACAAATTGTAACGTAATTATTTGGGATATTACTGATCTCTGCACCTACAAACAATATTTACTCACTAACAACTGATATTAGTAATATTATCAAAAGAAATTGTGATAATATTCAAATCAATACATCATAGTATCATTAACAATCAGATAAATACATCCGAACATCATTACTATTTGGGTTAGTACATTATAGTATCATAAATCAATACATCATAACGTATACAATATTTAGTTCAATTCTTTGTGGTACAATCCTAAAAGCCAATCACATTGTGATTTTTTCAAAAATACATGCAAAGAACAATATTAAGGTAGGTGGATTCTTCTTGAAGGTGGATGATACCACATCCTCCATGTGTCATTCTACTTTTTCTCGAATCCTAATCAACATTAACATCTCTATGCCTCTTCTTGGGGATTTGGTTCTTATGGTTGGGGATAGGCCATGGACTCAATTGTTGGATTATGAGGGCCTCCCCTTTTGCTGTTGTAGATTCTTCTCAATTGGTCACTTAGCTATTGATTGTTATCTCTCATGTCATAAAGGTAATGCAACTTGGTGGAAAGATGCAAATGTAGGTCATTTGATTGTTGATGCTTCTGATTCTGGTGACTCTTCACATGTTGATGAATCCTCCTCCTGGGATGAGGTTGTGCCTCTTACTGCTATTGTGGCCTTTGTTGCCCCCTGGATCCTATTCCTCCTGATGTGGTCTCCTCTAGCCTTGATTTTTTTACTCTTGTTGCTCATGTTTTGCAACAACAATTTGCTCTTGGTGTTTTACAACAATAGTCTAGTCAAGGTGTTGTTCTACAACTGTTTCCTCCAAATACTAACATACACTCCAAGAGAATTTTTATGCTTGATCCAAATTGCAATGATGTTCCTAATAATTGTATTGCCTAGGCTGTTGTTTGTCATAGGCGAAAAGGTAATGTTTCATGCTTTAAAATCATTAATGCAGAAATAGGAAATAAAGATGAATCACCAAATCCTTAACTATCAAAGCAATTTCAAACATAAACCAATAGAAATTAACACAAGATAAGAATAAATTCAAATAAATGAAACTCCCTCTTCTTGCATCGTGGCTTCCATTGTGCTTCTCTAAATTGTGCTTGTAGGTGGCTCTCAGCTATTGCACTGTGTTTCCTGCATATATTAGACAATTGTTTGAAGATTGTGATTCTAGAAAAGATAGCTTGAAATGATGAAAAGAGGTTGAATTTATAGATTTTCAACACAAAGGGGGTGAGAAATAGAACTCAAGTGTTGATTGGGAGACAACTGAAATTGATTGATCAGTTAACAGAGTTGATTGATTTGTTAACTCATTTGATTGAGCGGTCAACTAGATTGATTGGAGAGTGAACTGAATAGATGGATTAGTAAACTCACTTGATTGATTAGTGAACTAAATAGACTAGGGAGATGACTGCATTGATGGATTAGAAGACTGAATTGATGGATTAGTCATAAAAAGATGATTTTGAGTTAAAAAAGATAATTGATGAGTTAACTGATTAGACAACTGATTTGATCAATCAGTTCTGATTTTAGCATGTGTTGTAGGAATTTGAAATTGAATTTGATTATCATTTTCAATTTGGATTTGAATTTGGTCATTCGAATGTTGAAATGCACATAAATTCAGATTTGGTGAAATGTAAATTCAAAAATATAAAATTTGATGAAATGATATGAAATTCAAATTTGGGAGAAATGAGATGAAATTAATTGGAATTATAATTTGGGGAAATGGAGGAATTTAATTAATTAATTTAAATAATTTAAATGAAATTATTTAAACTTAGGAGATAGAATTAATTAAATAATAAAGATTATTTAATTAAGGAATAAATCATAAGTAATTAAATAATTAATATTTAATTAATAATTGAGGTAGGGTTAGCTGATTAAAATGATTTGAGAATAGAAATAGAATAATTAGAAGTGTTGAAGGGCGATGATTAGAAGAAATAGTTAATTTAATCAAATAATTAAAGAATTACTTAATTAAATAGATGAATAATTAGTGTAGAATTAATGAGACATTTTTAGGTGTCTACATTTTCCCCTCTTTGAGACAATGTTGAAATGATGTTGTTTCAAATAAAATGAAAAATTTATGCCCTAGTATGCCCCGGTGACACTAGGGTATAATGCCCCCTCGAGAGATTGTTTGTGCATTGAAGACATGAATGATCTTTCGAAAGAAGAAGAATGTTAGATGAACAATTAATTTATGACATGAATGAGTTTGATTGGAGAAAAGAATTGGTTAGAATGATTTGTAGATAAGATTGATAGGATTGATCTGATAAAGATAAAGTTTGGTTTTAGGAAGGACACATCCTGTATAAGACAAAATGTTCAAAATGTCTGGTTTCGAGAAGGATGCATCCTGCATAAGACTGATCTATCTGGTTTCAGGAAGGATACGTCCTGTACAAGAGAAAGATAGATGATCATGTCTGGTATCAGGAAGGATACATCCTGTATAAGACAAATGATAGATAAAAAACGTCTGGTTTCAAGAAGGATACATCCTATATAAGACGAAGATAGATAAAAATTGGATGAATGATAAAATATGATGAAAGTGAGGAATAATTGATCGATAGATAGAATAGTTGATATAAGAAAATGATAGAATTATACATGAAAATATTCAAATTAAGTGATGAGAGAGATCATGCTAGATGAAATAATGATTGGAAAGAATGATGAAGTAGAAAAATGCTTGATGAGAGAATGATATGAAGAGACAATCACCATGATGAGATTGCAAAAATGAAATGATATGATTGATGATGAATAGTCTTCTTGTCTTTATTCATAGTGCAATACATTTTCATCATTGAGCCTTATTATGTAACAATGAAGCTTTGTACACCAGGGTATAAGGAACCAAGATGCATAGATATCTCATTGCAAAGAAACAAACACGTAGTAGACAAGGAATGCACCCTCCATTCTGGGAATTACACTAGGGGTCGAGGTATGTGTGGCATTCACAAGTTGAATGCTCCTATCATAGACACCCACTAGAGCAATTGCCCCACAACTTCATTGGTTCAAACCACAAACAACAAGCAAAGAAAAGGATCATGCCCATCACAACTCCTCTAGTCACTTTTTGGACATCCTTGAGTAGCTAAAAGCAATGATCTTTGCCAATTGATAAAAGATAAAACCAAAAATAGACAAAACTCAGTAGTTAGACTGACTGTGCATTTGCTTTGATATGTTTGATGTGATTTTGATAATGTCTGGTTTCAGAAGTTTTGGACCCCATATAAGACCGATCTGTCTGGTTTCGAGTGTACTGATTCTGTTTAAGACAAGATATTGATCACATTGATAGTTTGATAGTGATTCGATAGATTAGACAGTTGATCAGCTTGATTGTAGTTGTTTTGACAAGATAGTTGCATCCTTTGTTTATCTTTGTGCGAAGTGTTTACTGGATATCTACTAGGGTGTTGGATTCTTGCGAGACAATTTATTGCAAGTTTTTTAATTGATATTTGAATGTTTTTGGATTGATTTTTTCAGGACTTTAATCTAAATGTTTAGGATTTTTTCAAGACTTTTTCTGAATGCTTTTTATTTTTTTTCAGGACTTTATCTGAATGTTTTGATTTTTTCAGGACTTTATTTGAATGCTTTTGTTTGATTTTGAATTTTTTGATGTTTTTGTTTGAATTTGAATTTTTTGATGTTTTTGTTTGATTTTGAATTTTTTGATGTTTTTGGTATTGATAGTCTTGAAGATGATTGAATCCCTTAAGAGGGTGTAGGAGATTCTCTAATACTAGTAGCTGCCACTTGTTTAATTCACTAAAGCATCTTTCTCCCATGTTTTATGCATAGCTTGTTTATCTGATTCCCTATGAGGTCTCTATCAAGTTCAGTCTACTATTAGGTCTATCATCTGTATCCTTCAAACACCAACAATCATTCATGAGAATTTTAGTGACTATTATAGCACCTCACTATTGCATGGTGCATGATCTTTTTATATTCACCATCCTACTGTCATGCCTCTACCATGCATTTTTGTCATTTATCTCCTAAATGTTTTTCTCTTAGATCAATGTTTGGGCCTTGATACAATTATCATACTGTTTCTGTGTCATAAAAACTATCCACTTTTTCCAACAGTCCATAGAACTTGAAGAAAGAACTCACAAACTTTTTCTTGCTACTGTTATGCGTGAAATGTATTTTTCTTTATGATGATTAGGTCTCTAGACTGCCACTTGACCTAGACTTCTTGACCCAGATTTTGTCAAAATACTATGCCCTTGTCCTAGAATCTCTAAGTTGCAAATTAGGTCACTATCATGAACCTCTACTACCATCTAGGATTGTGATTGCTTTTGATTTCTAAATTTCTTACCACTAACCCTTGTGCTTATTTTATGATCCTTGGACTATTATGCACTGGTATTTATTACTGTCATCCATATGGCCATTATTTCACTTGGTTTAATTTATCACATTGTCATATAATCTGTCAATGGCCCTGTCATATGCACTAAGCCACCTCTACCTATAGTGTTTTGACCCATATTTCTGATACCTTCATAGCAGTTTTGGTCATTATCATGATTCATTTAACAATGTCTTCCAACCATGCATATCGAATCAATATTCATCATCTTGGTGTTCACTCAGACATAGGAATTCGAAAGAGAAGTTTGATAGTGGTACTTGATATCTTTTCTCTTTGTATTCTATGCTCTTATTGATTATTGAAAGCTTTGGCCTCTCTCATACATCTTTCATGATGCACTCCACAAGTCCCTGTACACTGTCACTGATTCTTTGTCATACTTAACCTTTTCAACTCTCTGTCATTGCTTTATCATGCTCTCTGATTTCAATGTATCATGATGGATATATAATTTCAGTAAAGGCATGCAAGTTTAGTGAATTGAGCATGACAAACTTCTTAGTTTAGGATTTTCAAGGTTAAAAATTCTTGCAAAGACTGTCACCCTTTTCTTTTATGGATATTTCAAGGAATGAACTATACTGTAAAAACGAAATGCCAAATCAATGAAATCATCCATCTAGAAAGTTTGCCCATTATTATTTGACATGAGGATTGTCATCACCAAGACTATCATCATTGTGCTCTTGTTTTTTGAAGATGTTCATGACTTATTCATAGTTCACCCTATGATTCTATGTTCACAACTTGATACCGCCCCTCTAAAATTTATCAAAGCATTATAATCGTACTTATGAAATTCATGACCTACCATTATACTATTCATGCAGTAAAGTCAACCTCTTCCTTTCATCATTGCATAGTCTCTTGCATTGACAATAAAGAAAATCTCAACATAAATACTCACAGAAGATTTTTATAGTTGACAGAGGCAAAAAAATGATCACAATGGTTTTAAATTGTTAATAATCTTGATATGAGGTTTAATAGCATTAAGGACTTCACTCAAACACTATTTCTATCATTCATACCCTTTTTTATGGAGTTTTTTCTTACCTAGGGTTTGGCCATGTTTTGAAGTTTACAAAAGGCTCTCCTTTTCTCAACACCACTATACCATAGAGAACAATGACGACCCCAAACTTACCATTCAAGGAGCATGGAGGAACTTGACATTCTGTAGATTACCATCTTATGGGTTTACTCATTGAGGGGCCTATGAATGACCTTTTAAATGTCCTCTTGAAGTATGCTCTGCTACCTTTCTTCTTGTAAGCTTTGTCATAGGTGATTTCTTTGAACTCTTCTTTAAAACTAATATTATTATAACCTCGTCTTCAAACATATTAGATAGTCAAGCAACCAATTTAAGCACATATCTTCCTAATGATCAAGCCACATGTCCTTCTCTTACTCATCTTTATATTAGAGATCTACCAACCAGAACAATGCATATTATGGGGTTTTCTTCATAATGATGACACAAGATCTTTGATTACAAGACTCTTGACCAAACTTTCGATAGGTTTCTGCCCTTTAGCATGTTTTTTCGTACATTATTTATCACATGGTTTGAATGTTCACAATAAAAAAGATTATGTCACTCCCTTAAGACCTCATTTCCAACACCAACATAAAATGTATTTAAATTTTTTATTGTCTTAGAGGACTTATTTCAGAAAGGAGAACCATTATGTATATTAGCTTATTATGGTAGCCGTGGACCAACAAAAATTGCAGAGGTAGAAGAATGCTCAGGCAATATAAGGGAGGGCAGAAACCATAAGACTGAAGCTTAAATCTCTGAAGATGGAAGCATGTTGCACGCATTGCTAGAGATGGTGTAGCTCCAGGAAGACAACAATCCTGTGGATAATATAAAGCAGGCATTTAACAAATTGTTACTTATGCTAAAAGTGGAGTGAATTTTTAAAAAAATAAAAATTTGTTGTGAACTTGAATTTATATATATTTAATAGTAATGTTGATATACAATTTTTTTGTTTCATTCACATTGATGTTAACAGTTTGATTGTTGAAGTCAGATTCACTTCAGTGACTTAATGAATATTTAGATTCTAGAAAGTTCTGTTTACATCAGATTCTGGTTTGTTGGTTTCTTTGTCCATCATTCTATGCTTTTTGTTTTTTTCCTTTGCTTTCATTCTATTTTTGTTTGGCATGGCGATGCCGCCTCTGTTTTTATTTTGTCTGTGAGTTTTACTCTAATATGTTTGGTATGTGTTTTTCTTTTGTATTTTTATGTGTAGATTGTTTTCAAAAAAGCTTTTTTGGTATTTTGCATTTGTCCTTTTTCGCGGGTGGTAATTTTTCAGGTAGCAGTGATGACGAGGAGGAGGAGGAGGAATGAAGCAAAACTACATATCACAAGCACCAAGAAATACAATAAGTACGAACATTTGAATTTGTGTATCATATTTGAATTTGCATTTGACTATAAATTTATATTTTGCCAACATTTTGTTTATTTAATCGAATTTAAAAAATAAAAAATTTAAATTTTTATTTACCCTAATTAGTTGAATTCTTTTACCCATAAATATGTATAATCCAGAGTGGTCAATCTAGCTCACCATATTTAAATTTTTAGTTCTCAGTCACTTTATACAGTCTAACAGAGCATATAGATCAATTCTCTAGTCTTATAATTAATTCTTATAATTAATAATACAGACTTGAGACTGCATTTAATTGTAATTCACTCACTATCTCACCTCTACAATTTCTTGGGGTTGATTTTTCTAACAAATCAAAGGAAAGTTTATGTTCCAGTTGTTCTTGAGGTTGATTTTTTTAACAAAAGTCACACTGCCTATTTGGAATGTCATTTCCCCTTATTACATTTGGAAGTCATTCATTACCCAGGATCCATATGATTGAAAAACTTGAAACCATTTTGTATCCCCATAATAAATTACACTAGAAGTAGGCAAATCCAAAATAAATTGGTTTTAGTCTCATATGTGATGCATAATATGGGGATCATATCATGGCTTGTTGAAGTATCTGAGGCCCCAATTGTTGTGAAGGAAGTTTTAATGGTTGATTTCTCATTATGGATGACATATCTCAGCAATCGAGTATCAAGTACATGGATCATGACTTTTGGTTCTAATGTGCATATGAGAGAGGTTAATGAACTTCTTTGTAAAATGAGAGAATGTGAACAACTCATTATAAATGATCTCTTAGCCATTTTTGGTATTACAGATATTTTTTACCATTTTATGCTAAATCTCACGTTTCAATCTTTACAATAAAATTGTAATACTACAATTTGTTTTTGTACATATTTACTAGAAAACTTCAAGCACAGTTTTAGTTTTATGTCCAATTTGACTTACTATCTCTCAATATCTAAGCAATCTTTGTGATCTTTTTTCTTCTTTTTGGTCAGCATAATTTTTTTTCCAAAGTATTTTGATTTGAATCCAATCTTTAACTTTTTTTTTAACTGAAGTTCTTGTCTTATCCTTTTGTTTTCACTATTGCAGTATTGATGATAAGGAGGATGATGAGGAAAGAGCCAAGCAACTAGCAAAAGCTAGAAAAGTCTATTTATCTGAAGTCCCAAATAAACAGTATGTAACCTTTTCTATTTGCTGAAGAACTTGATAAGTTTGCTTATTAATCTCATGTTAAGCCACCACTTTGAAATTAGTGCGAAATCTGGGAAGAAAATTTAAAAGGAAGACATTCATGCTTATCTCAAAATACTTAGCATAAAAGTAGTAACTAAATAACTGTAAGATTTTATCTGCTTGGTGCACCTTAAAAAATAGTATACTGCATTCCCTAGTTGCTAATATTTAGATGTACTGCTTGAAATCAAAGGCCATTCAAGTATGTCTGACGTCATAAGTAAAGGATTCTACCTCTCTTCTTTACTACTTAGTTTTGTACTTATTCAAGAAGATTGTTTACAAGTTGCTTTCAATACGTAGTTGCCACATGTAATGTCAAATCTCAATTTGTATGGTCTTCAAATTAACATATCTCATAATGCACTAAGAATTTTTGCTATGTATGCGATTCTATATACACATGAGATTATTTTTAACAACTTAATGCTAAATGGTGTCAAATTCTGTACTTCTTGAGGGGGGTGCAGATGGTGAAGGCATTTGTACTCCATATTGGAGGTCATTAGTTTGAAACCAATGATGGATAGGGCTATAGACCTAGTTGAATAATATATTTGGCAAATGGAAAAGCAAATCCCATGTGGATACCACAAGTGATCTGTCAGTCACGAATTGGTGTTTCACTTGGCAGTGACATGAAAAACTATGATTCCCAAACATGGTTTCTTCAAATTAACATATCGTAGAATGCACTAAGAATTGTTGCTATGTATGCGATTTTGTATACACATGAGATTATTTTTAACGACTTAATGCTAAAGGGTGTCAAATTCTATACTTCTTGAGGTGGGGGGGGGGGGGGGTGGGGGGGCGTGCTGATGGTGAAGGCATGTGTACTCCACATTGGAGGTCATTAGTTTGAAACCAATGGTGGATAGGGCTATAGACCTAGTTGAACAATATATTTGGCAAATGGAAAAGAAATTACCATATGGATAGCACAAGTGATCTATCAATCACGAATTGGTGTTTCATTTGGCAGTGACATGAAAAACTATGATTCTCAAACATGGTTTCCTCAAATTAACATATCTCAGAATGCACTAAGAATTGTTGCTATGTATGCGATTTTGTATACACATGAGATTATTTTTAACAACTTAATGCTAAAGGGTGTCAAATTCTATACTTCTTGAGGGGGGGGTGCTAATGGTGAAGGCATGTGTACTCCACATTGGAGGTCATTAGTTTAAAACCAATGGTGGATAGGGATATAGACCTAGTTGAACAATATATTTGGCAAATGGAAAAGCAATTCCCATGTGGATACCACAAGTGATTTGTCAGTCACAAATTGGTGTTTCACTTGGCAGTGACATGAAAAACTATGATTCCCAAACATGGTTATAGTTTCCAGATTAAATGGTCTCTTTCTCTCTTACAATTATAGTCTTTACTTTTCCATCAATCCCTGCTTTTAGTCCAACCCAAGTTCATTCCATTCACAAAAAATTAGGTCTTAAATAGAGTTGTACCACAGTGAATTGAGCTATTCTTTACACAAGACATTTGGCTTCAGAAGCTCATCTTAGACTTAAAGTTACTAGACATAGACATTGGGCTATTTTTAGTTCAAATCAGTATTTTAGCTTCTGATATTTTCTCCAAACCAAGATGGCTACCAGCTACATTCCAAAATTAATGGGATGAATAAAGGCTCTGTTATGAAATTTTTAGTCTGTGCCAACATTAAGTGTTAGGTAGTGGACCTATCACACTCTGTTCATGTAATTATGAAATCTTTGGGATGTGGGACTTAGCCCACTCTGTTTATGTAATTAGGAAATCTTTCGGATGTGGGACGTAGCTCACTCAATGTGACCTAGCCCACTCTGTTTATGTCATTAGGGAATCTTTCGAGTATACCCTTCCTTGTATAAGACATGTTGATGTTTGATAGAGTTTGATTGATTAACAAGACATGTGATCAATTTGATTGTAGACTTTGAGAGTTTGCTTGTTGTTGATTTGATTTGATGGATGGCCCATGCTTTCTTGCTTTGATTTTTCTGATTTTTTCATGACATTTTGTGATTTTTAGGATTTTTTCAGGACTTTTTGTGAATGTTTTTGATTAATTTTTTCATGACTTTATCTGATTTTTTTTTGATTGATTTTTTTAGGACTTTATCTGAATGTTTTTGATTGATTTTTTAAAGACTTTTTATGATTTTTAGAATTTTTTCAGTTATGCCCCCAAGTATGTAGACCTATGATGATAACATGATGATGCATAATGTGGTGGAGACAATGGATTTTTGATATGAGTTATGCTAATGTAGGATGCATGACAAAAATACAATTTCTATTCGAACAAGGATGAGTGTCTGTCTTTCGTTTCGAAATGCACTAATTGGATTAAAGATGCAAAACATTTTAGAGATAGGAGTTCAATCCATTCTCAAAAGACTTAGACCATCCAACCTAACACACTATTTAACCAAGATTTATGAATGGAGGCATGGAAAACTTATCCATCAATTCTTGAAACTTTGATCTTCTTTTGCCTATGTGTGTGCAATTAGATTCATTTTGTAATGCCCCGCCAGGAAACCCCGAAGGGATAAGCCAAAACACAAGAATAGAGTGCAATTTTTTTTTTTTTAAAGTTACACCACATTAAGATACAACAAGATATCAAAGATTCAGATTACATAGCGGAAGACATCAACTAACACCTAAAGAGTTTCCCAATGAGATTACTTAAATTTCACAATTCACTTAACTCGCACAATTAATCCAATAAGTTGATTATCGAAATAACAAGATAATTCTTAATCAGGATAATTTCTTTCAGAAGATGGAAATATAAATCCCAAGCAAAGGTTCATCCATTAAGATCTATTCATAAACTTCATTCAAGCTTTTCATAAAAATACAAGCCATACATCTAATATTCCAACACACTAGAATTTCATCATAAACATAAGAGATCTTTTCAAGCATATTTAATTTTCTAACCACAATTGAATACATTCCATTACTCTAAGCTACATTCTTTCATATTCCAATTTAATACATTCTAAAAGATGATTGCATACATGCATCTACGATAAATCTCATCGAAACCACTTATGCATTCGATCAAAATGGCATTCAAGAAAGGACTGCATAAAAGCATTTAAAGTTAATTCCATCTTATCCACTCATACGTTCTAACATAAGCTATTCATACATGAAAAAGTTGAATAAGGAAACATAAGAGAATAACATCACATAACACCATAATGATCTCGGAGTTCACCCCTAAAGGGCTACATCTCCGGGTCTGCTCAACTACAAGACCCCTCTGATAAATAATAAAGTTAAGAATACAAGAGGTTACACCATTACAATCCGGCCACCAAGGTGAAATATAAACAATATACAAACGACCACATCGGTTAATTAATACATAAACGATCCCTGAAAAGAAAAGGATCCAGCTGAACATAATCAAAGCTAAAACAAAGGTCCATCGGAGCATCCACAAAACTGAGTCATCACCACCCAAGGTCTAACATGAACTAGGTACTCACAAGGGCAAAGACAATAGGACGACTGACAAAAGTGCTCCTAACAGGACAAAACGACAACACACTAGCGAACGTAGGGACAAGTGTCATCACACAACCTGGTATGGTTACCATGGCAGGTCTTCATAGGTTCCAGCCCCATGCACTGGGTTACCCTGGCAACCTAATCCGAGCTTCCGGCCCATCCAAGCCTCATGTGGACCCACACATCCTCTCGTGAAGACAAGGATGATGGTTTGCCATTTCAGGCCTTCTCACAGCATGTCGAGCCTATGTTAGCACTCGTCCCATGTGTGAGGCACATTATCTTACTTAGAGATTACATTCTAATCTACTGATAGGTTATCACTTATTAGACTCACTTTCGATGGGTTACCCAGCAGCCACTTTGGGCGCGGCCCCCAATCGAAAGCCACTTTCCCATACGACACTAGACTATACTCAGACGAACTCAAAACCAAGGAATAGACACGGTCAGACGAACGGAGTTCAAGAAGGAGGGCATCACCATCTGGTCAAACACAACTCAAAGGAGGTACACTACTGACGGTACTCTAACTAGAGACCCGACCAACTAAGGTCACCCACAACTCAACATTTGACACCCACACAAAGGATATGACCAACTACGACACTACCACAAAACAACAATCAACTCGGAACCAAGGACTGAAACAGGTACCCCAAGTCAATCCATACGACAGGGACCTATCAAACAAAGCACGACTTGCCATTACATAAGCAAAAGTGAATACAAAAATTAAACTCGCATAGGTAATATTCAACAGATACAATCTTTTCGAAATGGTCTAAACATTAAAAGTTGATCAAGTTTTCTACAAGATCTACATCAGATTACAGTTATCTACCTCATCTAGGAATAGGTTGTTCTTGGTTTTCTAACTCTCTAAGGTTCAAAGCATCAAACAGACATATTAAGCCATAATGAGTTCTTAAACCAAGTTCATATTAATAAAACTCAGACAACCATTAATAAATTAACTAAGATATTTAATCTCCAATTAAAACATCATTGATACCCTCTTGAAATAAAGTCACTCAATCTTACTCCTACGAATAAGTATATAGTTTTAAAACAAAAGAAATATATCCTAAGAAGGGAACTAAAACAAAATAAGTAAACATTTCCGAATTAACTTAATATTTTACTTCCACAAAAACCTATTAACATAGGGGTTAATTTCAAAGAATTAACAACCAATAAACATCTGGTTTTATCCTTCCTTTCAATCTGCAATGCCTATATAGATCCTTGCAATTACATCAAAATGCAATTTAATCAATTAATATATATATTAATTACTCATTAATTTAATTATATACATTAATTAATAATTTAATGAATAAAATTTAACATTTAAAACATTATCATTAAATTAAATTAAATTGTCTTATTAATTAATATTAAAATATTATAATATATGCATTTTTTTTTTTTGAATAACAAAAAAATACATAAAAAAAAACCATATTTTAAATACTTGTTATCTAAAATTTCATTACCCATGTAATTTTAGCCAAAGGATGCATATTTATGAAATGATTGCATTTACAAAAGGTACATTGCAGTGTTTAAAAAGAAAAAAAAGGCGTATTTTTCATTTGTATTGAACAATGATAGATTACAAATTGAGTTCATGCATCTGAAGCATATTTATATACACTGAGTTTCTTAAAACCTCACACAAGCCGTGAGCTTAGCATTTCTATCTTTCCTACATATCCAAAACAGAAAAGGATAGAATCAAATAGTGAGTGTGAGGATAACCAGTCATTGCCTTGGGTTGCTTTGACTGGTTATTGGCTGCCCCGTTGCCCTTATGAATGTTTTCTCGATCTTCAGACTTTGAAAAACCCCTACTTTCCTACACAAAAGAGAAGAGGTGTTAGATCCAATAGATCTAAGCAATGAAAGATTATCCTACAACGTATCATTTATCATATCCTATCTTATTTCTGTCTTGAAAGGGCGGGAAAGATAAAGACACAAATCACTGCTTCAGGATAAAGAAATGTTTATGCTAATGTGTTTGTTTCATGTGCAGATAATTAGTTACTCTAATTGGCATGTGCCCCTGACCGAGGCTCCCTTCGGGTATGAGCCCGACATACCCTTTAGAGTAACTAATCTCAGAATATCAAAGTGGAATGATGAAGAAACCAACTGAAGTATCAAAGGGACATGTTTGTTTTAAATATGAAACCTTTTACTTTACTATTCATGATATGCATAACAAGAAAATATTAATGAATAAACTGTTTTAAGGGACATATTATTTCAATATGAAACCTTACAGTATTTAAAAGGGTCAATACCACATCGTGAAGATAAACAATTCAATGCAACAAGTTGGTAAAGAAACAAAGTATCTGAGTTTTAAATGCATGTTCAAACAATGAACTTCAATGAAATCAGAATCAATTGGTAATGAAATGAGTGTCACGAGCCCGTGCTCGAACTTCATTTCTACATAAGATCAATCCCAGCATGTGCCAAAGTCAGAAATTTAATAAGGATAAAACACAATCTCATCAAAAGTACAATTCTCTCAAGGAAAGAATGTGGATAAAATGACATTGGTGAACAGAAAACAAAGCCAACACAGCATAGTGTTCGGGAACTTCGAGGGTTGGGTTTGACACCTCATCTTCTAGCATGCCGCAGTGCTCAGGCTTTGGAAGAGAATGTTAAGGACAAGCTATTACAGTTTCGTCATGTTCCAGCTGGATGTTTCACAGTGGTCATTATATTGGTGACAACTCTTGCAAATTCCGTAATGGAGAGGCATGGAGAAGGATCTTGGCAAAAGGAAAGTAAGGTAATTTGGGTTATCAATTCTGGACGAAGACTGATCAAAATGGATATTTTCAAATTGTTAATATCAATGCTGGCGAGTATAATATATATGTATGGGATACGCTGCATCACTTTGGTAATAAATCTGCTTAGGCCAGGGAAATGGTGAGCTTGGCGTTTGCAGGCATGGCGGCTTCTTTACCCACTTGTGGATTCAGTCATGGAGGACCTCGTCCTAGATTTCATGGTCTCAGTCTTGGAGAAGATGTTCCCCTACTTTGTGGTAACAGGACAAGAAAACCCAAGAAGCTCCATCATGCAGGTCATATGGCTGGCATCAGAGCAGGGTTATCTACTACTGTCAGTGCCCCTAAAAGAGAGGAAGATCCTATAAAAAAAAAAAAAAGAGTTGTTATTACAGGCCTGGGACTAGTCTCTGTCTTTGGAAATGATGTAGATGCATATTATGAAAAGCTCCTGGAAGGTCAAAGTGGGATCACCCTTATAGACCGCTTTGATGCATCAAAGTTTCCTACAAGGTTCGGAGGACAGATTCGGGGGTTCTCATCTGATGGATATATCGATCCAAAGAATGACAGACGTTTGGATGATTGCCTTAGGTATTTCTTGGTCAGTGGGAAAAGGCACTAGAAGATGCAGGCTTGGGTCAGGATAACATACATAAGATTGACAAGGAGCGAGCTGGTGTGCTTGTAGGCACTGGGATGGGTGGCCTTCAAGTTTTCTCAGATGGAGTGCAAGCTCTTATTGACAAAGGATACAGGCGAATAACTCCCTTCTTTATACCATATGCAATTACTAACATGGGCTCTGC
Organism: Cryptomeria japonica; assembly: GCF_030272615.1. Classification (NCBI taxonomy): domain Eukaryota; kingdom Viridiplantae; phylum Streptophyta; class Pinopsida; order Cupressales; family Cupressaceae; genus Cryptomeria; species Cryptomeria japonica. The sequence continues at coordinate 373,726,535 of NC_081409.1, forward strand.
ATTGCTTGGAATTGAAGTGGGGTTCATGGGTCCAAATTACTCCATCTCAACAGCATGTGCTACATCCAACTATTGCTTTTATGCAACTGTAAACCATATTCACAGAGGTGAGGCAGATATTATGTTAGCTGGTGGAACTGAAGCAGCAATTATTCCAATTGGTTTGGGTGGATTTGTTGCATGTCGAGCTCTATCTCAGAGAAATGATGAGCCTCACACTGCCTCAAGACCTTGGGACAAGGACCGGGATGGCTTTGTTATGGGTGAAGGTTCTGGAGTATTGGTTATGAAGAGTTTGGAACATGCAATGAAGAGGGGGGCTCCAATAATTGCTGAATATCTGGGTGGAGCTATTAACTGTGATGCCTATCATATGATAGATCCAAGAGCTGATGGTCTTGGTGTCTCCACATGCATTGAGAGGAGTCTTAGTGATGCAAGAGTATCACCAGAAGAGGTGAATTACATAAATGCCCATGCCACATCAACAATAGCAGGTGACTTGGCTGAGGTGAATGCAATCAAGAGTGTGTTCAAGAACACATCTGAAATAAAAAATTAATGCAACTAAGTCTATGATAGGGCACTGCCTAGGTGCTGCTGGTGGGCTAGAAGCAATTGCCACTGTCAAAGCCATAAATACTGGATGGCTACATCCAACAATAAACCAATTTAATCCAGAACCCTCAGTTGAATTTGATACTGTAGCTAATGCAAAGAAGCAGCATGAAGTAAACATTGCTGTTTCAAATTCATTTGGTTTCGGGGGACACAACTCAGTTGTTGTGTTTTCTCCTTACAAACCATGAGAACATACATATTCATTTCATTTTGGAGGCTGTTCATGTAGCTGACACAGGACTTATCATTGGAGTAGAATTTACAGATAATAAATCACCCAATGACACCTTTCCGCCTGAGTGGGGTATAGGAGCATACTTCGCAGGGAGATGTATGGACAATAGAAGTGAATTGTTCCTACAGGGTGTTCCTATAGGTAAATTGAGATGCTGGGTACTCGCTTTTGCAATAGATTCCAATGGCATTTGCAAGGCCACATACACACTGACGCAAGTGCAAGTTCACCCAGCCAAACAGTGCAAAAGATGTTGTAACAAGTTGCGTGCAAAATATGGTGCGTGCAATATGTTAAAAATGTGAAAAAACAAACACAGCGCGTTATTTTCCTGGTAAATATGTATGCAAAATGCGCGTTATTTTCCTGGTAAATATGTATGCAAAATGTAGTGTATGCAAGATGTAAAAACCGGACACAGTAAGTTTCCTGGTAAATGTGGTGCGAGCATACCTGTAGAGAACACGATTTGCATTTAGAGAGAAGACTCAGAGAGCCCAGCACCCTTCGTCAATGGTGGCACCAAACCCTCATAAAAAATCAGAATGTCAATGGCAGCACCAAACCCTCGAGAACCTTCTTTGCTGTTCGCATTTTGCAAAATGAGAAATATGATGGAGTGCGAAACTTTTAGGGTAGCAAAAAACCCTTTGTCATTTTTTATATTCTCCCTCAAGTCCGCTGGGCTTTATTATATGCAAAAATATAATAAAAATCAAACATATTCGATAAAATAGATATTTATTAATATATCAAATATGTTTTATTTTTATTATATTTTTGTTTTCCTTCTTGATTAAAAGCTGGTATTTCTTTGTAAAAGGTATTTAATTACAATACAATTATAAATTGTAATTGAATATTATTATTCGAAATGTAAAAGGTGTATCCAGATGCAAGAAGGAGACTAAGTCTTTTGACTTAGTTTTGAAGGAGGAGTTAATTCAGGAGAGATAAGACTCTCATTGAAGAAGTCTTTTCAGTTTGGAGACATAAGGAGAGCATATAGGATCATGCATAAACACTTGGGAAACATTCAAAAGGAGTTGAGATAATTTTGGAGACAAGAACGTTTTTATAGGAACATGAGGTTGTTTGAAACCAAATGGAGTGAATCTAGGGAGGTTGGAGCACTTTTAGGTAAAGGGTCAAAGTTGGACTTTTCCACCATTTTGGGGAGCTTTTATTACTTGGTTAAGTGTTTTGAGGCTGTTTCTAGTGATCTTTTGGGTTGGTTATTTATTAAGGAGGACTTTTCCAGGTTTATAGCCCTCTTTGGTGTCTTCTAGACTCCTCTTTTTGAGGCACTTTTCTTGCATCCGACCCAATCAGTTGAGGGTTTTTGTACTTAATGCCTGAAGACACTTCATTTAGAGTTAGTTCAGATTTATGCAAGAATAGTGTTTTCAGAGACAGTTTTCTTGTCCTTAGCATTTCTTTTGCACAGATTCTGTAACTCAGATTTGGAGATATAATATATGAAACAACATCTTTTGGAGTGATTTTCTATGGAATCAAACCTTCTTATCCTTCCATTTTTTGTGTACAAGCATGATTGATGAAGCTAAATTTGTGAGTAATATTACTCCTTGTTTACTTGTCTCAGTCAGTACCTTAATATAGGAACGTATGTATCTTTGCAGGTCATAGTATGTGTTTTAAAGTTCAAAATTTTTGAGTGAAACATTATTATTTCCTCATTGGTTCGTCTCAAGACCTTATTATGAAATACTTATGCAGACGTATAACAGGAAAGAAGTGTTTATCAATTAAAGTAGAATATTGCAGACTGAGATCAGTTTTTTTTTTTATTATTTATCTCTCACATTTTGGTGTATCACCAAGTTCTAGTTAATTTTAGTTCAATTTTAAGTACCATTTCTGTAATTCCTTATCCTTTACCCTACAAAGTTAGTCCAATATTAGAGAGTATCAGGTGATTATCCAATAGGAACCGGCCTAGGAACCAGAGGTTTCATTTCAAGTTGCGCATTGCCCACATGCAGAAGTGAATCCCATGTTAGGCTAGATTGCTAAACTTATAGTTTAGTGGGGTGCAAATTTGTGCCTTAACAATACTAACCAAAAACATATATTAAAACGGGGGGGCGGCGGAGGCCGGGCCCACCTCCCAATGCGGGGGTTGGGCGAGCCAAACCCCAGTCGCAGGCGGATCACGCGGGCGGCACCACTGGTGGGGGACGCAGGTTCCGCGGTGCCTTGCGGCCGCCGCGGCCCTTGCGGCCACGACAGTGAGCTTGCGGTCCCTGCGAGTGGCGGACGAGCGCAGGGTAGGGGGGAGGAGGCGGGTGGAGCTCCGCTCCCCGCCGTCCGAACCCCAACGAAACTTTGATAATAATTTTATTTTATAAAAACACACAGTTCGATCGTTCTTTTAAAAAAAAACAACAATTCAAAAATTGTTTATAAATTTCGGTTAATAATAAGTTCCAGTTTACAAGCAATATGTTTTGGTATCAATATATTTGATGGGTTTTCTTCTTAAAAACACAAATGGGTTTCCAATACCCAAAACAAATTGAGGAATATTAAAACCCCCAAAACAATTTCATTCTTCAACTTATATAAGGGAGATTCAATGGAGTTTTAGGCAGATTTGCTCAAGAACAGCCAACCCCAAATTTGGTTTTAATTTATTCCCCCCCCCTTTTTTTTTAATCTTCAACCAGATTTCTTCATAAACACCAAAAAGATTTTCTTTAAGCAAGAATCCAAGAAATAACTAGAGGCCTACCTGATTCAACAATCCTGGCAAGATCAGAGGAGAGCCCAACCTGCAAGCTCCAAGAAAATTCCTTTCTCCTTCCAGAATCTCCCCATTTCATCCCAAAATCTTTCTCCAACAAAATATTTTCCAAAAAAGTTCATCCTCCAAACTTTCCCAAAATTTAGGTTATATGGAAGAGTTGACCAAAATTCCATTTTTGGAATTAAAATTTTTATTTAAAAATAATTCTCAAAATTAATTCTTTTCTAACTATATCAACAATTAAATTGCTTTCCAATTAAAAATCGATTTTTCTCATTTAATTCAATTTACCCTTTCTAAATTCAAAAGCCAACAGAATACAATTAAATCTATGGCAATTAAATACAAAACTTTCTTTTTCGACAGCATATACAAAATGCATTTAATATTCAAAATCAGCTATTTAATTGAACTTACTCCCAATTTAAAACGAGCAATCCAATATCAACGAAAATCGCATAACGGAATCCTGATTAATCTAGTCCATTAATCTTCCATGCACAAATACATATTTAATCAAAATAATTACTAAGGACTAATTAATCAATTTAACCATACACACCAAGCACGCAAACCGAGAAGGTCAACCAAACAGACGACTCGCAAACCCAACCAAAAAGGGATTACCGACGACGATTGACGATGCTCACCTGAGCACGAATAGGGTCAACTAGGGTCTTACGACCACCTAATCCAACTCTAAGGATTAAAAGAGGTACACTCAAACTTGCAATTCCAGGTGAAGACGAACCTCGCACCCATGCGACGTTGTACCTGAAATCTCCTGCAACCAAGAGTCATACATGCATACATATATAAAATTTAATGAAAGCGTTAGCTCGATATTAATACCACAAAATAGGAACACTAAACAACTTGCATACAACGAGTGTGGGACCCACATCATAGCTATGCGTTAAATCAAACATCTGACTATAACATTATATTAAGATAAACTGAACAAGATTAAGCCGAGAATAGAAATTGATTAGGGCAAGGGTACTACACATTCTAACTCTTATAATCATCAAAGACCCTTGGTATCCTATGTGGCTAGCTACAGGAGTTATTCTGACTTCAAAAGAAAGCTGGATAGAGCCTCGCTGCCAGCAAGCTTTTAGGGCTCCGTTGAGGTTATACACTGTAATCTCTTGAATATTGCTCCATTGCCAATAGGCATCCATAGCCCTGTTGGAGTCACTTGCATGTTCCCATAGTCAAGCTTTGTTGCACTTGTATGCGTGATATTTCAGTAATATATCATTTTTTTTTGTTTTGCCTTGAGATTGACATAACACTTTTTTCTTTTATTTTCTTGCCTTGACTTTTAAGTAATTAAACCTACTTGGGCATGACAATTATAGCGGCGCTGAAGTACAATATTGGATTTTTCACTAGCCACATGACCAACTAGGTATCTATAATGACTTAGAGCTTTTGATTAATGTGTGGGGTATAGCAATTGATAGATTTTGGGTAACAAGACTTGATAGTGAAACTATGACCAAGGATAAAGCTTAATCACAATGTGACGATGAAGATGAATGACCAAAGGCCTCCTAAAGACTTCATGAACAAGTATCTAGGAAATGAGACAACCTTCATTCCTTTCAGTGCAGACATGTGAATAACTTAGACAATCAACATGTTTTTATTGGTGCAACTATATGTTGTGCAATGGTGATATGCAAGAAACTAAGATGCACTCTGAAATGGAGATATACAATGCAGTAAATAAATATGCAAATGCAGTATTGAAAATTAAAATGAACCCACCCTTAGATGTAATATCTTTTTAGGTGCATGTTGTTATTGAGTTGGTATGAACTTTGTGTAGATAATTCATTGGTATTTGTTTGAAGAGTTGGATGAACCTGTCTTTTTCGATAGGATATGCGACTGGGAGTCTTTCATGTACAATGTTTGCTATATCTTATTTTCAAACCAATTTAGCTGTGGTAAATCTTCAAACCCCTAGTCTTTCAAGTGTGGGTGTATGAGGCAAATAGATTTTGGTTTTGAAGTTTGATATGAGTAGGTTTTATGCCTATTTTTATTGATGCACTTGAAGAGTATGATGAAACAATTTGGGTGTTGATTTCATTAGCTGGTGTTATGCTTGTGCTTGAGGAAGATGATGTAACAATATGGGTGTTGATTTCAATAGTTGGTGCTATGCTTGTTTTTGTCACCACATTGGCATTTGATGATGGTGCACATATAATTATTGACAAGTTGTCCTGTGTAGTATGATATGGATTGGTGATTTCATTGATAAGGGGTTCATGAACAACTTGTGTATTGGAATCATGAGGGATACTAGGAGAAATGATAATGGGATCTTGTTTAGGAGGTGGATGTTGGATTATACTTGAAAGAACATCTTGCTCTTGTGAAACAAGGGTGTTATTATGAGTGGAATAGAAAAGAATGAGGGGATCATCATAAGACTCTTGGTCGACGAGATCTTGATCAAAAATTGGGTATGATGAAAAGGTTTGTTCTTGATCTTGATTTATTTCATGACTGATTTCTTCTGATTTTGGATTGTCCTCTTGACATGGGGGAGTTTGCATGGGAGATTTTTGGAAGGTTTCAACCTTTTGACTTGATGAGGAAGAATTTTGAATGAGATCCTCTGAATCATGACTCGAATTAGGTTGGATTTGTGCTATGGATACCCCTTGGGAGATTGTGATACTGGGTAGAGATGGTGTGGATTGGTCTTGTGTGACTTCAGGGGATGATGAAATGGTGGATAGATATGGTTGATTTGGATTTTAGTTGAAAGGGATTTGATTTTGGTTGAAAGGAGTATGATTTTGGGTGAAAGAGGTTTGATTTTGGTTGAATGAATTTTGATTTGGACTTTGGTTGAAAGAGGTACTTTGAATGTTGGGTTGATATGATTGGTATGATTGATATGTTGGGTTGAAAGAAGGTTGACATGACTCCAATGTTGGTTGAACTGAGGTAGGAATGATTTTGTTGAAGAATAAAGGTTGGCATGTTTAATGGTCTTACAAGAAGAAGAAGGTTGGCCTGATAATGATTCCCTCGTGGTTATCACTTCCCTCATCATATTTTCTAACTAACCCCTATGGTTGCTAGGACTAGTCATGTCTCTCATTTGTTGTTGCAAAGTATTGATTTGTTGAGCTAATGTTTCTATGGATGGTGGTGGAATAGGAATGGAAGAGATGAATTCTTCACCTTCCCTACGAAATGCATAACGCCAATCCATGATGTTTGCTTGATTCATTTGAACCTAAGATCACAAAATGTAAGATGTTTTCTTCATTTCTAGAATGTTGCATAAGTTTGATTTGATGTTGATGTTGACAAGCTTGTTTGCTGCAGGGTTTTGATCTTGTTGATATTGAAACTTGACTTTGTTGAGGGATTTGATCTTGTTGATGTTTTTGACAAAACTTTGGTTGAGATTCCACTTTATTTTTGGTATTTTCTAAGATCATGTTTGAACTTGGTGAAATGTAGCAAAGGACACAATAGACACATCAAAAAGAATAAAACCATGAAAATAATACTTGTTTAAGGAAATTTTTTCAAGTTCTCATGAATGTTGGAGTCTTTTGCAAGACCCCATTTTGTTTTCGTTGTATTTGGGTAATTCGACATCACATCAAGCAGACTCTCCTAAGGTCAAAAGGCCACAAGTATTATCACAACCCACATCTTGATACTCCGTCAGCTCAAACAACCCTGTCACACCCTAAGGTGCGCCCATTTTTTTGCCTTTTTTCCAAAAATTAGACCAAAGAAGATTGCTCCTCAATTGGCCCGTTATACTGGGAGATATATGGTGAGTGTCTTGGGGGCGGATTCTTCCCCACCCTTGCACTGTGATAAAACAAGTGTCTGGATACTGACTCAGTTGGACTTCTAATTTCTATGGTGTTTAGACAGGGTTCTATTTGAGTGGTCACAATCAACAACCTTTTACACTCCATTGAGAGGGGTCTCCCAATCTGTAGAGGCTACGCTCTACGGATTTTAACGTACCGTATAGGCACTCAAGGAGGCATAACGCCGTTGTGACAACATGTAACACTTGTCGCATATGAATTTCATCACATACACATTTATTTATAGTGGCTTGGATTACTTGGCTTTAGCCGTTGCCACTTAGGTCATTCCCTCTCATTGGCCTTAATGGCGCCCTAAGGGCAACTCGGGAGAGTAGGCCTTCTAAAGGATTTAATTGTAAGAAATAAATGAAAGCATGAAAGAAGAGAGTCTGGTTTGTTGATCATCCATTGAAGGGGAGAGCATAATACCTATCCCTTCGAAGACACGAAAAATAAAATTTCTTTTTATCCTTCCATTGCAATGATTTTCTATTCTAAGTGGAGATGTTGCTCCACACAGACATGGTGTTCATTTTTAACCTTCATAGTAATTTGTGAAAGAACATGAAAGAATTTGATTTTGTTCTTTTTAAAAGCACCAAAAGAAGTTCTCTACTCTAACCCTGTAGAGAAAATAACGTTAGTAGACACATGGTGGGCTATCCAGCCTAATTTCCTTCCCTTGGTTACAAAAAATCTGCTTATGTGTTTATCAATGATATGTTATTAAATAGAACACTAAAAGACTAGAATTTAAGAAAAATGAAAGAATAGAGAGGTCTTTTTTTTTTTAACATGAGGAACTTGCTAAAAATGGAAACTGCCAAAATAAGAAACTTTTCAGAAACAAAAACCTCCCAAAAATGGAAACTTTCCAAAAATGAAAACCGACCAAAAATGGAAACTTTCCATAAATGGCAACTTGCCGAAAATGAAAACTTTCCAAAAACTGAAACCTACCAAAAATGGAAACTTTCCAGAAATGGAAACCTACAAAAAACGAAAACCTGCCAAAAATGAAAAATTTCCAAAAATGAAAACCTGTGAAAATGGAAACCTGTAAAAAACGGAAACTTTCCAAAAATGAAAACTTGCCAAAAATGGAAACTTTCTAGAAATAGAAGCCTACAAAAAATAGAAAATTTCTAAAAATGGAAACCTGCCAAAAACGAAAAACTTTCTAGAAACGAAAATCTGCCAAAAATGGAAACTTTCCAGAAATGGAAACCTGCCAAAAAAGGAAACTTTCCAGAAATGAAAACCTGCAAAAAAATGGAAACCTGCAGACATACACAAAATTTCAAATTGTTGTTAGTTCATGTCAGATTCACCAAATGTTTCATGCTTAAAAATCATTAATGTAGAAATAGGAAATAAAGACGAATCACCAAATCCTTAACTATCAAAGCAATTTCAAACATAAACCAATAGAAATTTACACAAGATAAGAATAAATTCAATTAAATGAAACTCCCTCATCCTACATCGTAGCTTCCATTGTGCTTCTCTGAATTGTGCTTGTAGGTGGCTCTCAAGTATTGCACTGTGATTCCTGCATAGATTAGACAATTGTTTGAAGACTGTGATTTTAGAAAAGCTAGCTTGAAATGATGAAAAGAGGTTGAATTTATAGATTTTCAACACAAAGGGGGTGAGAAATAGAACTCAATTGTTGATTGGGAGACAATTGAAATTGATTGATCAGTTAATAGAGTTGATTGATTTGTTAACTCATCTGATTGAGCGGTCAACTAGATTGATTGGAGAGTGAACTGAATAGATGGATTAGTGAACTCACATGATTGATTAGTGAACTGAATAGACTAGGGAGATGACTGATTTGATGGATTAGTCATAAAAAGCTATTTTTGAGTTTAAAAAGATGATTGATGAGTTAACTGATTAGACAACTGATTTGATCAATCAATTCTGATTTTAGCACGTGTTGTAGGAATTTGAAATTGAATTTGATTTTCTTTTTTAATTTGGATTTGAAATTGATCATTCAAATGCTGAAATGCACATGAAATTAACTGAAATTCAGATTTGGTGAAATGTGAATTTGAAAATATGAAATTAGATGAAATGATATGAAATTCAAATTTGGGAGAAATGAGATGAAATTAATTGGAATTATAATTTGGGGAAATGGAGGAATTTAATTAGTTAATTTAAATAATTTAAATGAAATTATTTAAACTTAGGAGATAGAATTAATTAAATAATAAAGATTATTTAATTAAGGAATAAATCATAATGAATTAAATAATGGATATTTAATTAATAATTGAGATAGGGTTAGCTGATTAAAATGATTTGAGAATAGAAATAGAATAATTAGAAGTGTTGAAGGGCGATGATTAGAATAAATAGTTGATTTAATCAAATAATTAAAGAATTACTTAATTAAATAGACGAATAATTAGTGTAGAATTAATGAGACATTTTTAGGTGTCTACAGGTAAGTCCCCTTGCCCCCAAAATCTTTTAAGTCAATTTTTGTGTGATTCTTCCTACTCTTGAGGTGGGATCCTAGCTTTCTACTATTGTGTTATTGATGGCTTGGGAGGCCTCTTAGCATTTATATTCTGACTTGTTGTTAATGATCTGTTCGACATGAGCTTGTATAGGGTTAGCACCCTTGTTTTTTTGCCTTGTGTTTATGATGCCTATGGGTTGTTTGTATATAGGGCCAACACCCTTTTGTTGATGTTTTTAATAATAAAAAAAATAATATTAAGGTGGTTCATCCTCAGTATTGTTGATAGTATGTAAGGGAGGCCATCCTTACAACTCCCAGTCCACCTTGGAGAGTGGTCATACTCCTTGATCAAGCTCAAGAGCATGGAAGGTGGGCCATCGACTCCACCATTTGGACACAAGAATGGAAGGTTGTTTGTCCATTCTATCTCGAGTTGACATACTTCATAAAGAGCATGAGAGAGGGGTTTATCCTCTCTCCTCTCACCTCTCCTAGATTTGGAAGGATGACCTACCACTCTATTTTCAAAATACCTTATTAAAATTTAAAATTGATTGCTTAGGGGATTTGATTAGATGATTCCTACTTGAATACCTCTTAATGGATTGACAAGTCATTTCCTAGAGGATTGCAATAAATAATTTTTGGATGTATATATTTGATTGATTGTTGTAAAATATATGTATTTATTATTTGTTCTCTCTAGAAAGATTCTCAATAGAAGACTTATATTACCATTTTCTTTTCAGAATTATCCCCTCTTTATATATTCCAACTCGTGGAAGTCACAACTCTTCAATTTGTAAGGGATACATCCCTTTAAATGGATCACTTCCTTTTAACTACTATTGAGCTCTCATTACAATTACAACCTAATGATTAGTCTTGGTTAACCTAAAAATTAATCTAAATCAACCTCTAATGAATTACTATTATATTTAACCTTGTTCGACTTCTATAATGATTTTTTTTTATTACTTTAGCAAGGAAGGGGCCCTGAACCCTCACAAAACAATAAAACCAGAGAGCAACCAAATAGTCTCAGGAATCACTCAACCAGACAACCAACAAGCATAAAAGGTATCCCTCAGAAGTAATAAAAATCTAACATACGAATATAGCTATGCACAATCACCCTACCATACTGCCTCCTGCCAAGTCTGAAAATACTAGCACCTAACTGATAAAATTCCATAGTCATAGTAGAGTCCATAATCAAAATAAAACCTAACATACTAAGATGGCATGAATGATTGATTAACCATAAGTCTAGAGTAATAAAACAAAGAATAATTAACCAAGAGAGGTCATAACTAAAACTACCTAAACCAGAATTAAAATTCAAAACAATCCAAAAAAAACACAGACCCAACAACAACCTAATCATCCTTGATAAGATTCCAATTCCTTACCAATCTCTTCATCTTCTCCTGCTAGACTTCAGGGCAAGAAATGCCCTCCTTCTATTCATCCTCTTGTATATTGTCTTTATCCTTTAGTTTTTTGGCTTTTTTCTTCATACGTCTCTGTCCCAAAACAAACCCCATCAGTGATAGGACAAAGGGAATTCATGCATCCCCCATAAGAATATAGCCTTTCTTGTACTCCTCCACCTTCACCTCAAGATTCATGACCTTGACTTGAAGGTCAATAATCCAATTTTTCCTATTGTTTGGCAATGATCTCTTCATTGTCAATTGGCGAATTCTAGGAACAGGGCACCATTTCATTGTCATAAAAGGCCATCAGAGATAGGGAATTTTGGTCTGAATTATCTTTTTCTTCCTGAGAATCACTTAAACCCTCCAATTCCTCCCTGCTATCATCTGCTTTCTCCTCCCCTTCCCCTTAAAATTCCTCATCCTTTGAATCCTCATTTGACGAGCCATCTTCCTTAGGGGTAAAAACCTTTGTAGGTTCGGGGGACACCTCTTTCATTTCTAATCTCTCTTTTTCATTCTTGGTGAAGAGATGAGCTGAGCACCTTTCCCCAGAGCTTAATTCATGTTTTTCCTTTTCATATAGGTTTTCCTCCTCCACCTCAAAATCATGCAACTCAAAATCAGTAGTTATTTGCTTCTTGCTGGAATCTTTCTTAATTTTCCTAGCTTTTGTCAGGCTATTTTTTGGGGTCACAACTTTTACTTTTTTAGGGTTCATTTTGAGCAAGGCAACCTCAAGGGCTTTGGGAGTAGGGTCATATCTAGGTTTTTAACCCTTAGTTTTGGGGGTAGGGGTTTTCTCATTTGATGGTAAAGGATTAGTTTTGATAAGTTCAATTCGAATAGAAGAGCGAGGGGCTTTATATATAGACTCAGAATGCTTAGGAAGGGTTAGAAAGCAATTATGGTCGGGGAAACAATCAAATGCATACTTGTAAAGGGTGAAAATAAGCCCTTGATGGAGTGTAGGGGCAACCACTTTCAAGATACTTGTAGATAGAGAAGTAAATAAGTAATAAGGCAGAATAATTCTTTCACCATGCCTAATGTGATTAAGAATAGGGAAATGATAACCATGAATAGTAGTATAATGGCCTTCCAAAGTCAAATATTTCATGATAAAGTAGCTTACCATGGTGTAGGGTTTAGGAAGGATAGAGTGGTCATACCCATTTTGCACCACCCCTTGTTGTTCACCTTTCTCAAAACATTTCATCAGGTAGCTCTTGTAGTCTCTTGAGCTCCTCTTTTTGACCTTCTTCCCCTCATTATTTAAGCTAATCACCTTTGGAATGAAGTTAGGTGTGACCAAAAGGGAGATACTGGTGATAATGACTTCGCCTTTCTGCTAGGATTTACAAAATCTCAACTCAGCACTCTATTATAGCTCTTCATAGCAAAGAAGAAAGGCATCATCCCAGCTCTATGAAACAAGTCCCACACTTCCTCATTTTTTTGAAGTTCCTTACAATTCTTTGGCTCCAACCTTTTCAATGGAATCCCCATGTCATAAATCGGATTCCAAGTAAATTAGTAATATGTCTAAGAACGACACATAGAATACCCACTAAACATCAGAAACCCCAACAATACAAAAAAGACAGTTTTTAAAATGATCAAGCTCTTCCACACAAGTGAAAGAGCACATCACATCATTAATCTTTCTGAGAAGTGAAGTAAATTTGTTGCCTTTCCATATAATAATTTCATCATACTTGGCAATAAAAACCAAGTGGTGATAAGACTTCTCTATAAATCTCAAAACATTAATAACATTAACTTCACCCAAGACAAGATAAGTCCTAAAAGGACTCCAACTCACCACACCCTATAAGAGCCAGATCAGTAGCCAACTCAGCATCCCAATTTGAATTCATAAAATTTTGGCACCCTTTCGCCTAGTCCACGATTAGTGTTTAATTTTTTTCTTTATCATTATTACCAATGTAAGAAGTTGAGTTGATCAAATAAAACTTACTTCTTTCAGCTGATATAATATTTTATAGCCCGATAGGACTTTGCAAAAAGTTAAAAAAAAAACCATTCATTATAATTTAACCCATAGTTGGTCACTTCATTGGTTGCTCTGTTTCCCTCCCGAAAAATATGCTGGATTTTGATTTTGGGAAAGTAATTCATCATCCTTCTACTCTCTTCCACTATGTTTTTTATTTCTCATAGAATATTCACCTTACCATTTAAGCAGTCCACTATTAATTTGGAGTCACCTTTGAGGATAACACTTTGAAAATTCATCTAACTAAGACGCCTAAGCCCTTGCCAAGAAACAACAACCTCCGCACTATTATTAGAACCCCTACCCAAATTAATATAGAATCGTTCTATCAAACATCCTCTATAATATTTTATAATACCTCCCGCTCCCGATAACCCAGGGTTCCTTTAGAGAAAGCATCGAAGTTGCATTTAATCCATCCCGTATCCGAGGGGCCCAAGTACACACTTTCCTTAAATCATTTTGTCCTAATTTAAATTCATAAGATTATGTGTTATACCCCAACATTGTTTCATTCTAAGATCATGCAGGGTAGGTAGGACCTTGGATAGACCAAAGGAAGCAACATTCACATTCTCCTTAATTTGCTATTTTATAATATGAAACAACATCAAGTACTGTTTCTAGACTCCTCTTTGAATATTCTATTGTTTCACTCCTTCCATATGTTCCAAGCAATAAATGGGGGATTTCAAACTATAGGTTTTTGATGATGGGATGGGTAAAAGGGATATGAATCTGATGTTCCATCAAACTTCTCATATTACCCGAGATAGTCCAAGCTATCCTAGTGTCAGCTAAAATCTCCGACCAAACTTCCTTGGCAAATTGGCAATGTAAAAAAATATGATCTATAGTTTTGAGATCCTTGCAACATAGGATACATTTGTTAATAATTGATAAGCCTCTCTTGTTAAGATTATCAATAGTTAGAATATTATCATGGGCCATAACCAACCAAAAGCAAGTAATTTTTGGAATTAAGCCTTTTACCCAAATGAGATTCCAATTGAAATGTTACATTGTATCAACATCTATATCTTTGTAGGCAGATTTTACTGAGAAGGCTCCATATGGTTGATGTTGCCAAATCCATTCATCCTCTTTGTGGGGTGAAAGGAAGGAGAAATCCCCCAAGATGGAATACAATTTCTCATCCTCTTCAACCATTTTTCTTCTATCAGAGTTTGAGATGTCATTACTATTCCTCACTTGATCCTTGAAGTTCTTTTATCTACCCTAGCCATCCTGCCATGACAAGTAACCTTGAACGAGGGTCCCAAAGCTTTGAATAAGGACCTTTTTAACCAAGCTGAATTGACTCATTTCCACAAGAGCTTTATCCTTTAGCCATATATCTTCCCAGAATCTAGTGTGCCTAACATTTCCAACAATTTTTCTTTCTCCCTTTCTTAAGACATTTCTAATTTTTATTATATTGTCTTAGATACATGAAATTGAGGGTAGATCGTGGTCATGAAGAATTGTACTACTATTGGCATTATTGAGATATTTATCTTTGAAGATTTTAGGGTAGTCTTTAACACCTTTATTAGTTTCCATCCAATTTTGGAGACCAAAGCCCTGATGAGGGGTCTTAATTTTCTTATTCCAAGCCCTCCATCTTTTTTGCAGTTGTTAGATGGTGGATACGAATTGGTTTCTTGGTATCAAGAGCCCGACAAGGAGCCAAAGACTCAAGAATCAAGATCCAACATCATGCAATGGAGAGTTCTCTAAATGAATGAAAATGAAGAATAATACGAACTAAACCAAACCAGATACATTCACCAACTATCTAACTCCATTGTTTCCCTATCAACCAGGATCTTGCCTTTGCTCTCATATTTTTAAGAAAATTACACAAGAGGCTATGGAAGAATGACATATATTGATTAATGATAAAATGATGAATGATTCATGAAGATAAATGTATGCAAAATAAATCAAAATGAGATTATAACACCAAGATTCCAATAACCGAGAGAGAGCTTCAAATGTGAGGGGAAAATGGTTAAATAAGCATCCCGATGAAGGAAATCCATTGTGGGAGTGATGTGGGATTAAATAAAGTAGTTATGGCTACATATTTTTCCTACATTCTCCAAGTGAGTGTGATGGATGAGAGGTGGAAGGGATAAATAGGATGATAAATATGAAATTAGGGATGAATTTTAAAATGAGATTATGATAAAAAGAGTTAAAATGATTTAAGAAAAATGAAATAATTTTAGAATAAAAGAAGGTATTTATGAATGAATATAAAATGAAATTTACTTAATGAATAGAGGAACTATGATTACTGCATGAGGATAAATCATATAGAAATTTTTTGTGTCTACAGTAGTTACACAATTTTTCCCAGGCAACCAATGCCATGTGAGTTCTATCTTCCATTCTTGTTCATAAAAATAGTTTTTGAATTTTCTCAATTTTGTTAGCCACACATCTTGGCATCTTGAAGAGTGAGAGATAGAAGATTGGGATGTTCTATAAACAAGATTTGACCAATCGGATTTTGCTAGCCAGACTTAAGAGTTTCCCTTTCCATCCCGAAAACTTTTTTTGAAATCTCTTAATGATTCCATTCTAAGAAGTTAGGGAGTTTTTAGAAATACAGAGAAACCCAAAATAAGAATTAGGAAAGGAAGCAAAATTGCAGACCAAGATTCTACTGATTTTTGTTTGAAGAGCAGGGGGAACATTCATAAAGTAGATTTTACTCTTCACATAGTTAATATGTTGACCCAATAATTAGGAATAATTATCAAGGATCTCCTTTCATCCCTTAGCTTTAGAAATATAGGTGTAAAGGGGAAAATTTGATTTGACAATTTTCAACATAGAAGGAGAAATCACCAAATCAATTTTTTCTTTGAGGGAGGAACTCCTTTACATTCAAAAGAGGGGAGGAGTCCACTAGATTAAGTCACAAATCAGATAAGGATTGAATACTAAGTGGATTGATTGATTATGATGTGTTTTTCACTCTTTTGTAAGTTGAAATGCTGATTTAAGGTAACATGTTGAATTTAAAGACAAAAATGAGAAAATAATGAGCTACGAGTTCAAGATTTTGTCGTGCACTTGGATCTGAGTAATATAAGACTGAAGATGATCAATTTCTCTTGAATGCTTGAATGATTTATCTCTTGTATGATTGAATCATGATGTTCAAATGAGAGGGGAATTCCTCTTTATAAACTTGCCTGTCGAGAAAATTGATTAATTTTTCGACATGAGCCAACATGGAGATGGCACTCAAATTTGAAATGCTAAAATGGGTTTAAAGAGGGCCCGATTTAGGGAGGACCATGGCGCCACACCCTGGTCCTACCCTATTTTGGGTGAGGATAAAGATGTCCAAGGGGGTGCTAATCAAGGTTTTTGATGTTTGTGATGTATATTTGAATTATCAGGTCTTCAATCAGGCCAAGGGACACAAACACTAACGTGAAGAGACAAATGCAGTCGAAATTGCAAGGGGTGTAATTTTAGGATGCTACATGTAGCCCCCACTATAGTAGGTTTATGAAGTCAATCATACTCTCGGTAAGGTACAAAGAGTTAACATTGAAAGACTTTCACCAAGTTGTGAAGGAGGCAAGATGCCAAGCCTCTAGTAGACTTTAGGATCTCATAACTTCAATGACAAGGTAAAAGGGAAGATCATGAGAGAGAGAAAGAGAGAACCATGACTACAACTAGTAAGGTTCTCTTACTTTGAGTCATGAAAAGAAAAATACCAAAAATTACAAAGAAAAAAGACAAAGTTCGCTAAGTAACTTTAAGTATCAAGATACACAAGAGAGAGAAGTACTGAGTAAAGTGTATGCCCCCACGTTAAAGCGATTGTGTATGCCTTGTTAGGAGAAATTGATTCACGGTAGGATACACTAAAAAAGACAAGCATGTTATCACAATAATAATCCCCCAAGAGAGGACAAATCTAAGGATAATGAATACAAAACAAAAAGCACGAGGTGGTTTCTCTTAATTTTGGGGTCAATATGCTTTTTATGAAAACTTATGTATATCATGTGTATATATATATGTGTGCATAGAATTATCCTCATCCCCCAAAGAAAGGAAACCACCATGGAAGGAGGGGACACATGTTCCTTTTGAGTCAACATGGGAGAGACCAAAAGAGATCTCAATGCTTTGCATCATTCTCAAGTAGATAACACTAGGGGCAACAAATAGAAGAATGGAGAGAAAAATAGAATAAAGATCACAAACAAGCAAGAGAGGAGAGAGAGATAGAGAATCTACAGTGCTAATAAAGATAATCAAGCACATCACCCACCTCCCGATCTTGCTCATCATTATTTTGGGAAGATGGACAAAAAACAAGAGGAGTGACATCGAGCATAGTAGATGGAGCTATCAAAAGTTCCAAACAAGGACCATGCTCTAATGATGAGTCAGTTTGTCTGTTACTAGGAGCTAGGATTAATGCTTTTGAAAATTGTTTAGATAAATCATTGTCAACATCAACATATTTATATTCATCATCATAAATATTAGGATCAACATTTTCATCATCAACAACATTCTCACTTATTTCTTTATCAAGATCAATAAAAATAGGAGCTCTAATAGGAATAGAACTTGAACCATCATTTGTCTTGAGCATTTTGCATCTTGGAGAATTAGGTTGAACATAGTCATTAGGAGAAAATGGAATTATGCCCACGGTGTTTTAGGAGAAGAAATGGTTTGGGAAGCAAGTTCATGGGCTCTAGCATGATGTCTCCATTGACGTTCTCTCACACAACATTTTCCTTTAGTTTTAGTTGAAGGTTGTGAAGGTTTAGGTTCATCAGGTATAGGTTTGTTTTCTTCTTTTAAGGAATGATGAATGGGTTGAGGTATTTTAGGTTGAACAATAGGAGAGGCCAATCGCTTCCCTTTGTAAGATGTAGGAGGTGAAACCACACTATATAAATGAGGAATAAGAGGTGTAGGAAGGAGACTGGGTCCATCATGAGGAGGAGGAATAGGTCTACCCTTAGGAGTAATAGCTTGACACTTGGGAGGAGGAGAATTTCTATCCTTGGGAGGAAGAGTTGACTCATCCATAGGAGAAGGAATAGACCCTTCCTTAAGAAAAAGAATATCACTTTCCTTAGGAGCAAGGATAGTCTTATCTTTAGGAGAAGAAATAGGTTCCTCTTTGGGAAGAATATCATTTCTTTCCTTAGGAGAAAGAATAATCTTGTCCTCAAGAAGAGGTATATGATCATCAAGAGGAATGCAAACCTACAATGACAAAATCATCTCATTTTTCCTTTTTTTATATGATTTAAAGATATCACCACTTCTAGGTTGAAGAGGTTGGAATTGTTCAAACTAAAATTAATCAAGACAAACACCTCCATGCCTCACCATAGGTTGATATATGCTATGATAACAAGTTATGATTTCATCATTATAAAGAAATTTCAAACACTTATGAACAGTAAAAGCAATTGCTTTATGGAAGAGAGCTAAGAATGTCCCAACTTCACATGAAATTGATCGGATGTAGGAATGATAGCAAATTTAACATCTAAGCTCTTAGTGCCAACATCAATAGGAAGTGTGATAGAACCAATAGCATGATAATAGAAGCCATCAAAAACTTTAACTACCACATCATTATCATCATATGTCACTTGATGCAATTGTAAAGTATAAAGAAATTATTCAGTTGTCACATTAACCATGCAAGCTGGATCTATAAGCACTCCTTGAGAAGGTATGCCTTTGATTTTCACAGTTATATATAATGGGCCATCAGGTGCTTTAATAGTCTCACTAGGATCAAATGTAATGCACAAGTCCTTAGGAGGTTCTTTTTTATCTATAAGGTTCACCACATTATTAGATTCAAGGCCAACATAATTGGGAGAGAAGGCAAGATGATCGGTCTCAATCACATTAGTGGAATGGGAAGGTAAATGATCAGTAAAAATTTGAAGGTTTTGATTAGGAGGAGCTACTGATTTGTTTCCTTTATCATTCACACCAGCCATAGATATGGTATTGTTATCAACAAGTCTTGAATATTACTTCTCAAAGAATAACACTTTTCAGTGTCATGATGAGGTTGATGATGGTATTGGAAAAAGGATTTGGAATCAAAGTAAGGTGAGGATGTCTTAGATGGATCAATTAGTTTGAAAGGGGGAAGTTTCAACACATTCCTTTGTAACAATTGAGGCATAATACTATACAAAAATTCATTAAGAGGAGTGAATTCATTTCTAAGTATTTGGACAAAGGAGGAACACCTGTTGAGGTTGCTACATGAGTGTTGTTGTTGTCATTGAATTTGATGAATCCCTTGTTTGGTTTGAACTTCACAAAAGGTTGTTGAGCAGTTTCACCTTTATCACTCAGAACCATTGAAGGGGATTTCTCCAATTGACTCATGACAAGATAATAGTTGTGAAGTACTATGCACAACTACGTAAAGGAAGTAAACTCAGAAAAGAGAAGTTTATCCCTAGTATCTTTTTATAAATTAGCGATAAAAATCTTTTGAATATCTTGATCAGGCACAGGAAAAGAAATTTGAGAATACAAATGCTTATATTTACCAATAAAATCAGATACTTTTTTCTTTCACACCTTGCTTACAATGCATCAAATTAGTCAAAGTAATTTTAGGACCAACATTATTTTGAAATTGTTGAATAAAATAATTCACCAATTGTTGAAAAGAAGTAATAGAATAAGGAGGCAAAGAACAATACCATTGGAAAGTTTTATCCCTTAGTGTTCTAGTAAACAATTTAGCCAACAATATTTGGTCATGAGCAAAATCACTACACATAGTTTGAAATGTTTTATCATGAGTCAAGGGATCACCTTTTCCATTATAAAGTTCCAATTGAGGGACTTACACATGTTTAGGAGGGACAACTCACACAATGTCATTGGATAATGGGTTCACTGCATCAAATGTGGGCACATTATACTTTGATTGATTCATAGAAGCTATTTGTTATTGTAAGGAAGACATTGTTTGATCTAGATTATTGATGGTAGCTTTGGTAGAAGGATTGAAATTGGACATGTTGGATTGATAAGGAGAGGTAAATTATTGAATGAAGGAAGTGGTTGAAAATAAGGAGGGATATTGTTATAGGAAGGCAAGGGTTGAGAATAAGGAGGTAGAACATTATGATAGGTAGGTATGGGAGAAGATTGGGTAACAAATGAAAGACTCATGGTAGGAGGAATGAATGAAGAGGAGTTTCTCCCTTGACTAAAATTTGTAGGTATGACATTTTGTGTAGAGGTAGCCATTGATAAAATTATAAGGCACTGAGAGGGGGGAGTGAATCAGTGCAAACAAAAACTTAATTAATCTGATAACACTTTTTACCAATCTGAAAACCAATATGCATGCAAGAAATAAAACCACATAAGAAAACACCCAATAAAGCATGCAAAGCATAACACGGTGATTTTTCACGTGGAAATCCAAATGGGAAAAACCACGGTGGGAATTAGTACCCACAAAGATCAACTATTTGCAGTATAGAGATCTGACCGGTTAAGGTCATACAACACCCTGTTAGGAGTGACACCCAATTAAGAGTGCTTTAGCCCAGTTAAGAGCTATTACAATAAGGCCTATTAGGATCCAAACTTGTTAGGAGATACCTGGCTAAGGGATTTCAAAACACAAGCTAATGTGTGACCTTGTTAGAGGATTTAAACCTTTGGGCCTACTAGGATCCTACCGCACCCTGTTAGGAGTGACCTTGTGAGAGTAGTTTCTTGCTGTAACTGTTAGGGAACAACAAGTTTGACTGATCTTCTATTAGCACCTCCGTGCTTGATTAGATCCACTTCTTCTTAGCTTCTACCATCGACTAAACATCAAAACCTAACTCATTCTTCTACTGCACGATCAAATTATCACTCTTGATCCATAAAATCATTCAACTTTCATCTCCTTAAAACAACTCTGTTAAGCCGGCTAAGAACCTTGGAACAATTCCCTAGGTTCATTGAGTCTAGTCACCCATTACAATTTCATTCTCATTATACTTTACTTATGTCATCCAAAAAGAACATAACTAAAAAATATAACATAAACTCTACCAGTAACCGATCAAAGTAACTCTACTTTACCGGTTCTCTTTTCTACTTGACTGTGACTGTTCTTCTGATCATAACTCGCTCAATACTCTGAATCTGCTGATGCGGTTTCAAAAAAGGACTCATACCAATCTCATAAACATGTATACCAAACCACAACGTCTAACTCTTCACCGATCGTCTGTACCGGTTGTCTGATCATTGCTCTGTTCTTGTTTACCGATTTGACTGCAACTTAGCAGTTTTGCTGTTTAATTGACTCCGCTACTAGTTAGGCTCTACTAGTTGGTCCAAATGACTTAGATGACTAACAAAATATGGTTTCCATCAATGACAATACACACAAAGTCATCAATCAACCTTTTACATCATCATCAAGCCAACAATATCCCCCTTTGGCATTGATGGCAACACTTAGGAAAAAAATTGTCTAAGTGTCACATTACAAAAATTATGACTCAATTGACTCAATTCAAATACAAAACTCCCCCTTAGCAATTACATGCTATTAAATTTTTTTGACTTGTCTTACTACTCCCCCTTTGACAACAATGACAAAGGTAAGCAAATACATTTGAAACAAATGAATATAATATATCAAATGTGCATTACCAAAAATATAAGAGTTCAACAGTTTACAATATTACATCTTGAGGAAAACATCAGCAAAATTAGTCTTCAAGACTTTCAAATTATTCTCCCATATATCTCCATATGTGTCTAGATCTAGTATGCAAGTTATTCCATAGCATCAAGTGTACTCATCTTAGGTGTAGCCAAAATTACCTCTCTCTCTTTATATCCTCTCTATAAAATTTGTAACTTGGGGACTAGGTGAGTCTGTAACTTCTGCAGTGATGCAGTCCTCTTAACCTGTTCAGCCTCATATGCTTTAAGATTTTGTTGTATCCTTATAACAGATCTACTAAAACTTGTAGCTGAATCATTTAAGGGGTCAAATGATTCACTCAAAACATTCAGCTCTTTCTGCTCTGCCTTCTTCTTCTTATCAATATCATAAACAAACAATGAGAAGTTGCAAATAGTAGAAATTTTTTTACCTTCAGTCTTCAATGCTTCCTTGATCTGCTCCATGTTCACAGTAAGACCTACTCTGTCTCTATCAATAGCCTTAATCAATTGCTCAATTATTTTCTTCTCATATTCTTTCTCAACATTATATAAAGAAACTTATCCAAGACTCTTCATTTGCTCCCCTGCAGATGTGACCAAGTGGTCTAGTTTCTCAATAGGGGTTGTAAGACTGTCAATGTCAGTCTCCAGTAATAGATTTGAAAATATCTCAATAGTTTGTATAGTCTGTGCTTCTCTCCTTTGTGCTCTCATCATCTTCTTCTTGGCCTTAGATTGCATAACAAATCCAATCTCCATCAATTCTGTAGGACTCAACATATCCATGTTTATCGGTCCTTGAATAGATACAGTATCATCATTATTAACAATCTTCTTAGAAGTAAGTGACTAGTAGGACACTTTCTTCTTCTCTTCATTCACCGGTGGCTCTGTAGTTGTTTGCTCAACATCAACTTGTACACTCTCCTAAGTATCTTTCTGCATCTCTTCACTTTTCTTTGGTGGCTCTGTGATTAGAACATTATCAATTTGTGCATTCACCTCTGTATCTTTCTCCTCTTCATCCTTACCGGTTGGAATCACTTCCGGTAACATAGGTTCTTCTACTGTGACAGTAGGAACATTAGGCACTGATGTAGTAGTACCTTCCAATTCTTTCTCTATATGAGTAAATATCTCATCAATCTCAAATACATCCGGTATTTCTCCTTCAATTACCAGTGCTTCAGGAATATCTTCATCCTCAGATGATTCAATTTGTTCTAATTCCTCTTTCTCCATTTCTAAAAACTTCTTCAAAATCTCCTCAGTCTCAGCTTGAACTGACTGGGATTCTCCAACAAGTAATCTTGTTAACCTCTTCTTGGTTCTAAATAATGGTTTATATTTCAAAAGAATTTCCTGCACTTCTTCCTTAGATATCTCCAGTTGCGAATGCATCAATACATACTCAATTAATTCTTTGTCCTACCTAATAGCAGTCTGTCATCTAGCTTCTAGTTTATTATACAAATAATCAGGTATTTGACCTCGTAACTCAATTAATGGTTTTCTATTATGATTCATGTACCAAACAACTGAATCTTCAATTTGTTTCTGTTCTTCCTCATCAAAATGATTATAATTCTTATGTACACGAACCAATATACCATAATCCCTTACGTTCTCCAATAATTTCTCAAGTAAAGTAGTTTTGGTTACCTCTGTCTTGACTAATTTAATAGTAGGTGCTCCAACCACTTGTCCTCAATTCCTTCTTGCCTCCTTCAGATTATGTTTCCTCTGATAAAAATCTATGTGTTTTTTCTTTCTTTCTCTTCCCTGTAGCTTTAGGTGCTTCTTGTGCAATCTCCTTAGCTTTTCTTCTGATTTGTATCTTAGGTGGAGGAGGGGGCTTTTCCTTCTTCACATCAACACTCCTTGCTTCTCTTCTGGTGGGTGGACTAGATGTTCCAGTCTTCTTTGCTTCAAATCTTGTTCTAGCTTCATCAATCGTTTCTTTTTTAAAGCCTTGTTCAACAACAAATTGTTCAACCTCTTTTCTAACCTTTTTAGCTATTACCGATTTTGCCAACTCAGAATGTACCTCTATTGATTTCTCTTTAAAAGTTCCAAACCTAGTTGCACTTGAATCTACCGGTTTGGATAGGAGGTCTTCAACATAAATATTCAAGATATCTTCTCCTACCTCATACCCCATAGGCATAACCCATTAAGTTCTTGGGTCAACATCCTCCATTTGACATGTATCAGTATCAACCATAAAACAAATAGAATCTTCATACCTCTTTACAACATGTGCCGGTATCCTTTCTCTGTCATGCATTCTTTTATGGAAATCTTTGAAATATCCCCAGATTGTCTTTGTAAACTCATTACCAAGCATCTTAATACTATTCTTAATTCGCAACATTGTCGGTGTATAATCAGACCATTGAATATCACCTATACCGAGAAAGAAGTTCTAAAAATAGAAAAACAAACCAATAATTAACTGACCAAATTTAAATTTCTGTTGCTTGTCCTTCTTGATTGATTCAAGATTCAACACCAATTGGGTTCTCAAGGATTCTTCTAGGTCATAATCAACATTCTTCTACATCATCTGGTAAGCTATGTGGATAGCAGCTCTGGGAATGCTATTCATCCAACTCGAATGAAGAACTCTGTAACCGATGACCATAGATGCAAACTTCACTACTGGATCATCAATGTCAGTCACAATCATTGCACAACCATCCCATTTAGATTTAGTCAATCGAGTAACATCATCCTTCGAGATTGTTCTTAACACAGGAAATTCACCGGTTGCCCATAATCTGGTGATTGCATGAATAATTTCCTTTGAAATCTTATGCGGTCTATCTAGCCACATAAATTGATCATGAATCCTGCTCAAAACATATCTGATATGGTCTTCTTCAAAATCATCAAGAAAGTTCAAAGCATGATGAAAACCTTTATCGGTAACCCTTTTGAATTGATCCTTTATCACACCTTGTTCATCGCACAATGTTCGGTATTGATTAAAGATTGAAAAAGTTCCCAAATCCTCCAATTTTCAATGAATGTAAGATCAGATGTCTTCAACATGCAAAACACCATAGGGTATGCTGGATAGGGCTCCAGCTGGACCAGTTTCTGTCGACTTATGAGGATATCTCTTGAATTCCGGTCAAGGCCTTTCGGTAACATCAATAATGTGTGGTGTATCCATTGTGAAAACTCAAACATAGAATCAAATTCATAGATAAATACCTTTCAACTTCTTTGCAGCTAGGGTTTTCGGTCATAATGCACTTTCACCGATTCACTTCTTCTCAAATCTTCATAATTAGCTATCAAGTTTGCCAAAGAAACAATCAAATTCTCTAATTTGTTTCTGTTGCTCTCCAAATGTGCTCACAAAAATACAAGGTGAGAAAATGAAACTCTAAAACACCTTTTTATTTCATTTAATGCTAAATTGGTTGAACATACCCTAATCATTGTTCAACCCTCAAACTTGTTAACGGTTCATATATCACCTTCAATCTACTGGTAATAACTTAAAATCACTTCATAACATCATAATGCATCACAATATGTAGTTTGACTTACCACACATCATTTAGGGGGTCTGGAAATGGATATGACAATATGCCCCCCCTAAGCTTCATCATAGCTTAGTTTACCAGTGAGGGATTCTCCACACCAGGTGAAGAATTGGATTCTTCTGATGGTTTCTCATCACTTTTCTTCCTCCATGTCTTATTCATCTCTCTTTTGGTTTTTTCCACATCTACCTTCTTCTTTCCTTTCTGGTCAATAGACTAATTAACCAGTTGGTTCATTCTAGCTCTGCAAAAATTTGCAAGGTGTCCCGGTTTGTGACAACGAAAATATACCATTCCAGATGCTCTCCAGGATCCAGCATTGCCTCTATCAGTTCTTCTTCGGCAATTCATGGCAACATGACCATAGTTATGACAGATTGAACATGTCACATTCCATCTATTCTCCTTTTCATAAGGACTAGATCGGTTCACATAAGGTCTCTGCCAAGTAGGGTTTCTCTGGTCATTGTAAGATCTCTGCCATTTACCATTAGACCTTAGATTCATGTAAGATCTCTGATTGTTCACTCTAGACCTGCACTTAATAGCTCTATGCCCATACTTGTTGCAATTGAAGCAATGTCCATTAAAAGTACTAGGATTATAACCTTCATATGCATTAGGTCTATATCCATTAAAAGTACTGGATCTACTTCTACAAACATTAGCAATATGACCTATCTTATGACAATTAAAGCATACTGGTTTGTAGGTTCTCTTACCGATGATCTTCTTGGTTTTAGGTGCAGATTTAGCTTCATGAATGGTGTCCTTGGTACTGGATGGATCTCCTTGTTCAAAGGTTGTGTATCCCAAGCCATGTGTATCTTCGTTCTGCCTTTGTGACTGGATCTGCTCATCAAGCATATCAACACTCTTGTTGAATTTAGCTAATAACTCATTAGCATCAACCAACTCCTTGGTAAGCTCCTCCTTCTTCTTTGTAAGACTTTCTCTAAGAGACATAGCCATGTCTAGATCAACTTGTACTTCCTCTTTTTCCTCTCTTTTCTCTTGAAGATGTACATACAGGTTACTAATCTCCCGCTTCAACTTTAAGATCTCATCCTCCTTATTTCTTATTTTGTCTTCAGCTATCCTCCTGGATTCTAACTTTTGACTCATCCTGATGGTAAGGGCTTCCAGCTCTCTCCTTAGATTTGACTTATCATCATTCAACTTTTCAACCTCATTAACCAAGGCATCAATGTTTGCTTCCTTAGATGAACTGTTTTCACTAAGTTTCATCAACTACTCAACCATCTCTTTTCTCTTAGCCAATGAAGCTTTGTACTTGACCTTTAGTTCATTATAGGCTTCTTTAGATTTTGCAAGCCTGTTTGAAAGCTCTCTGTAACTCATTGAACCTTCCCCCATGTTAGCCTTAGAGATCCTTCCCAAGCGGTTAAGCCTTAAGGGAATTAGGCTCTGATACCAATTGATAAACTTATAAGGCACTGAGAGGGGGGGGGGGGTGAATCAGTGCAAACAAAAACTTAAATAATCTGATAACACTTTTCACCAATCTGAAAACCAATATGCATGCAAGAAATAAAACTACATAAGCAAACACCCAATAAAGCATGCAAACCATAACACAATGATTTTTCACGTGGAAACCCAAATGGGAAAAACCATGGTGGGTATTAGTACCCACAAAGATCAACTATCTGCAGTATAGAGATCTAACCGGTTAAGGTCATACAACACCCTGTTAGGAGTGACACCCGATTAAGAGTGCTTTAGCCTGGTTAAGAGCTATTACAATAAGGCCTGTTAAGACCTAGCCTTGTTAGGAGCTACTTGACTAAGGGATTTAAAAACACAAGATAATGTGTCACTTTGTTAGATGATTTTAACCTTCAGACCTGCTAGGATCCTACTGCACCCTATTAGGAGTGACCTTGTGAGAAGATTTTCTTGCTTCAATTGTTAGGGACCAACAAGTTTGACTGATCTATTGTTAGCACCTTTGTGCCTAATTAGATCTGCTTCTGCTTAGCTTCTACCACTAACTAAATATCAAAACCTAACTCCTTCCACCACACGATCAAATTATCACTCTTGATCCATAAAATCATTCAACTTTTTTCTCCTTAAAACAACTCTATTAAGTCAGCTAAGAACCTTGGAACAATTCACTAGGCTCATTGAATGTGGTCACCTATTACAATTTCCCGCTCATTATACTTTACTTATGTCGACCAAACAAAACATAACTAAAAAATATAACATAAACTCTACTGGTAAGCGATCAAAGTAACTCTGCTTTACCGGTTCTCTTTTCTACCTGATTGTGACCGTTCTTCCGATCATAACTCACTCAATACTCTGAATTTGCTGATGCGGTTTCAAACAAAGACTCATACCAATGTCATAAACATGTGTACCGAACCAAAATGTCTAACTCTTCACTAATCGTCCGTATTGGTTATTTGATCATTGCTTTGTTCTTGTTTACCGTTTTGACTACAACTTAGCAGTTTTATTGTTTAATTGACTCCGCTACTGGTTAGGCTCCACCGGTTGGTCTAAATGACTTAGATGACTAACAAAACATGGTTTGCATCAATGAAAACACAAATAAAGTCATCAATCAACCTATTACATCATCATCAAGCCAACAACCATGATGTTTGATGTAAATGTGAGAAAACTAGCTATAGGAGTAGTCAAAGGAATGGAATGGTTAACTTGACTAGGGGGTTGTGTATAACCTAGGGCTTCAACACAAATCTTCATGGGAATGATATTAGAATCAACAATATGAGCAGTACCACACAAGATATCAACACCAAGTTTATCACTTTGAACCATTCTTTTTAATCCTTCAATCAATGGGAGAGCTTCACTTTTCAGGTAATGTTGACTCATCCATTGTTGAAGATCTTCAAATTGATTGTTAGTCTTCTCCAATTGGTCAACAAAAACCCTATTTAGTGATTCCTCCACATCATGAGATCTTAAGAATGAGGATAAACGGGGACATTTGTAGGATTCGAAGAACCACCAATATCCTCATTGAAAAAGTTATCCAAATTAGGCTCCATCTCCTCGGTAATTAAACCTTGGGAAGCCTTAATTCTACAACTTCTTCTCATAGGGATATTGTAGGTTGGACTAATAGTAGTAAAAACCATGCACTAAGGGAGAGAAATTGGAAATTTGGAATCTAAGTTGAATAATGCAAAATTCTAAAGAAAAAAAAATTACTCAATTAAATGAACAAATTGATTGAAAGAATAAAGAGAAATAATGCAACCTTCTAGGAAATTGGAATTTCAAATTAGGATTATGTAAAAATAACCTCTTAATTTTAAAATTAAAATTATCCAAAAGAGATTGAATTTTAAAATTAGGGCCTTGTGAAAATAATCTCTTAATTTTAAAATTTGAAATTGTTGAAAAGAAAATTAAATTTAAAATTAGGGCTTTCTAAAAATAACCGTTTGATTTTCAAATTTAAATTTTGAAATGTTGGAATTGAAGGAATCAATTTTAAATTTAAAAATTAGGGTTTGCTTAATTAGCCACTTAATTTTAAAATTTAAATTTGATCCAAGATTGCAATTTTTATTTTGAATTGAAATTAACAACCAAGTTTGAAGAGGGAGATTCAAAATTTAAACAACCCACAAGCTCAATTTGCAAAATTTACAAAATTAGGATTTTTGAATTAACCACTTAATTTTAAAAATTTGAAATTGAATCTTGGAAGTGAAAATTTTAATTTTGAAATTGAAAAAAAAATCTCAAATCTGAAATAATTAATTCAAAATTTAGACAATCCACAAGTTCAATTTTAAAATTAAAAAATTAGGGTTTTTGAAATTAACAGCCACTTAAATCTTGAAATTTGATTGCAAATTGAACATGTAAATGAAAATTTGAATTGTAAATTGAAGAATACTCATATCTGAAATAATTAATCCAATTTAGAGAAATCACAAACTCAATTTTGAATATAAAAATTAGGGTTTTAGTAAATTTAACCTCTAAACTTTTAAGATTTGCAAGAAAATCAAACTTGTAAATGAAAATTTGAATTGTAAATTGCATACACACTTAGATCTGAAAACAACAATAAGAATTAAAGGTGTAAGGAGTCAGGTTCACCAAAATGTAAAAGGAAAAATTTGATGTGGCAATTTACAATATAGAAGGAGAAATCACCAAATCAATTTTCTCTTTGAGGGAGGAATTCCTTTACATTCAAAAGAGGGGAGGAATCAACTAGATTTAGTCACAAATTAGATAAGGATTGAATACTAAGTGGATTGATTGATTATGATGTGTTTTTCCCTCTTTTGTAAGTTGAAATACTGATTTAGGGTAACATTTTGAAATTGAAGACAAAACTAAGAAAATAATGAGCTACAGGTTCAGGATTTTGTCGTGCACCTGGATTTGAGTAATATAAGTTGATTCAGATCCACCTTGTGAAAATTCCTTGAAAAAGAAGGGACCATGATGCAACAACACGGTCCTCCGAATTTTTCACACACCAAAAAAGGTTGTTCTATCTCTATGTCTGAAGCTTATTCTGAGAAGTAAAACTGCACACCTATTTCCTGCACACAGAAAGAAAGGGAAATAAGTTGGGAATAGGCATTTGCCTTAGGTCAAACCCTGACTTTGGAACTAACCATGAAATTGAGATAAATGCAATTGAAATGACTGAAAGGAAAGGTTCTCCTTTTGAGGAAGATGCTGAATTATGACTGAAAATTGAATGATTATACCTCCTTATGAAGTTTTGCTTGCCTCCACATGGGATTAGGGTTTCATGAAATAAGATGCAGATCTCCATTTCAATGCTTGAATCTTGAATTTATTGTTGTTCTAAGGCTTGAAGGAAGACTGAGATGCTCAATTGCTCTTGAATTCTTGAATGCTTTATCTCTTATGTGCTTGAATGCTTCTTGATTTTTCACGATGTTCAAATGAGAGGGGGAATTCTCTTTATATACTTGCCTGTCAGGAAAATTGATTAATGTTCTGACACGAGCTGACACGGAGAGGGGAATCCCGCACAAATAATTTGAAATGCTAAAATAGTTTTAAAGAGGGCCCAATTTAGGGAGGACCATGGCGCCATACCCTGGTCTTGGTGAGGATCAGGGCACCACGCCCTCGCCCTGCCCTATTTTGGGTTAGGATCAAGGTGCCTAAGGGGGTGCTAATCAAGGTTTTTGATGTTTATGATGTGTGTGAGAATTATCATGTCTTGAATTAGGCCAAGGGGCACAAAAACTAAGACGAAGACCCAAATGCTTGCAAGGGGTGCAATTTTAGGACGCTACAATAGGCTTCCCAAAATATTATAGTGTCATCCACAAACTGTTGTTGAGTGATAGGGGCCATTAGAGAAGCAACTTTAACATCCTTTAACCTACCCATCTCCCCATATCTTTGAATATTTCTCCCCAAGACTTCAACCACGATGAGGAATAGGTAAGGAGAGAGGATCACCATGACAAATCCCATGACCATAGAAAAAGTAACGTTTAGGAGAACCATTGAACAAAAATGAAAACATTGGGGTAGTAACACATTCAGTTATCATCTTGAGGAATTTGTTTTTGAATCCAAACTTTTTTTAAAAATTCAAAGAGGAGGTTTCATAACGCCTCATCATCGGCTTTAGAGATATCCATCTTGAAGGCCATGCTAGGATTTTTGCTATGTTCCATAGGGTGGGCTAATTCATGGGTAGTGATAACAACATCCATAATATGTATACCTTTAACAAAACCCTTATCATATTTAGAGATCATTTTATCCCACATTTTTGAGTCTATTGACCATTATCTTAGAGAAAATTTTGTACCAAGTGTTACAAAGGCTTATAGGTCTAAAGTCTTTTAATGAAACAACATTATCACATTTTCGAATCAAAGCAATATAGGTAGAATTGACTTGTTTTAGAAGTTTACCTGATTTGAAAAAATCCTTTGTAGCATTAAAGATATCCATCCCAACAACATCCCAAAATTCCAGAAGAAAGATGGGGGGAATCCATTAGGCCCAAGAGCCTTGTAAGCTCCAAAAGGAAAAACAACATCCTTAACCTCCTAAAAGGAGACCCTAGAATTTAGATGAAGCATATCCTCATCCATGATAACCTCAGGAATAACCTCCAGCAAGCCTTCAGGGTCACTAAAAACATTCAGACCATTATTATTTTGGTTTTTAAAGAAAGCAACAACTATCCTCACAATCTCATCCTTGTCCTCAGTCATGGATCCATCCTATTTTTGAAGCTGCCTTATCTCATTTCTGCTTCTATGTTTCATGGTCGATTGGTGAAAGAACTTAGTATTCTTATCATCATCTGTGAGCCATTATATTCAAGACTTCTATTTCCCAAAAAACTTTATTCTTTTTGTTAAGTCTGAACCACTACTCCCTTAGAACTTGACCTCCTCCAAATAGTCCTCCTGGGAGGCCAATTCCCTTTCAATCTTGTCTTGGATAGAATTTAGCTTGGTAGAGATAGATTTTTTCTATTCAAAAAAGTCACCAAAAGAACATTTATTCCAACCTTTCACTCTTTCTCTCATCTTTTGAACCACCTGAAACATGGGAGTCCCATTTATCTGAATATTCCACCATTGTTCAACCAAAGCTCTAAAGTTCGGATGGAGAATCCACATAATTTCATATCTAAATGGATAGGGTTCTTTCTTAAGACAATCATCCCAGGAAAGAATAATAGCATTATGATCTGACCCAGTATTGGGAAGGGAATTGAGGGAGAGGGTATCCACATTCCTCTAGTTACTAGAAACTAGGAATCTGTCAAGTTTGACTTGGATGGGATTTTGGCCTTGTCTCCTATTGGACGAAGTAAATTGAGATCCATGTAAATTGATGTCCATAAGACCAATAGTAGAGATAAAGTCATCAAGATCATTCATGCTTTCAGAGTAATCCTCCAAGCCACTTGACTTCTCTGAGGGATAAAGGGGAGAGTTGAAATCTCCACCCAACATCCACATGTCAATAAAAAAATTAGTGATAAAGGACGCCAGAGAATTCCAAAGGGAAACTCTTAGAGATATCGTATTTGGAGCATGGATATTTCTAATATTTCATTCATTGAGTATGTGAGTTCTGTATTTTAATAATACGACCGCTTTTAGCAGAGTGCATCAGATTACTAGAAAGGAGGTTGGATTCCATAGAGTAGCAATGCCACCAGAAGCACCATCAACATCACTAGCTAGAAACTTAGTAGAGGGCCAAGAAAAATAGTTTTAAGGAAGGCCTCATATCTCATTTTATTCTCTTGTAACAAGAGAATATCTATCTTTTGCTCAAGTAACCTGTTAGAGTAAAAGGTATTAGTTTACTTAATTAATTAAACCATATTTATTTAATAATTAAGCTACCTTTTCACTATTTCACTTAAGCTAAATTTAGGAAGCTAAACTTAGGAATATTAATAATTAATTTATTATTAATTATTAATTACTTTTAGGGTTTTTTTTCTGTTTTAGGTTTGATCTCCTTTTATAAGGATTGATCCCTTTGTATTCCTAACTAATCTGATTATTATTATTGCATTATTTTGCTCTAGGTTTTCAAAGCAATCTTTGTGTTTTGTGAATCTTCCATTGTTGCGATAGGTTATTTGTATACGGGTGTTCACTAGGTTATGTGAGGTTGTATTTCACATATTTATCATGGTATCAGAGCTTCAAACCTGAGGATTTCATGTTCTTCAAATTGGGAGATTCTACCTATAATAGGTTTTCTGTACAATTTGGGTTGATTTAGACCTCACCATTGAATTTGGCATGTGCAAAATAGTCAAGCTTGACGTTTTGTTTGTCAATTTTTGATTCACGGGGCCAGATCTATGAGGGTTTGAAGATTCAACTTTTTTTGTGATCCAGGGGGGCACCTATTTTTCAGAGCAATTTGGACCCAAAAGGACCTCATGGTTGGATTCAGGAGATCGATTCCATGAATTTTGATATAAAATTTGAGCAATTTTGACATCGTTGACCTCTAAGGCCATTTTTTTTTTGCTTGTACGGTCGTACGACCGTATCGCCTTTGCACGTGGTTCAAAAAAAATGTGGTATTTTTTATTGTCCCCTTTCTAGTTATTTATTTTCCATAAGCAAAAAAAGAAAAACAATTTTAAAAACTTTATTTTTTTAAAGTTTTAAAAAAAAATACATTGGGGGGTATTTCACACACCCGCACAACCTATGTAGGGTACTGACAACCTTGCGTAGGGGGTTGTCAGCCCTGTGATAGATACCATGGAGGTACCATTGGCAGTAC
The DNA here is from genome assembly GCF_030272615.1 of Cryptomeria japonica. Taxonomy (NCBI): domain Eukaryota; kingdom Viridiplantae; phylum Streptophyta; class Pinopsida; order Cupressales; family Cupressaceae; genus Cryptomeria; species Cryptomeria japonica. The sequence continues at coordinate 373,760,559 of NC_081409.1, forward strand.
CTCCGCCGTCGGCGCCCTCCCCACATGATTTTCGGGCTCGACTGACAGTGTCGACAGCCGTTTTCTGGCTCGTGCTCCGCTTTTTCGACCACTGCATGCTTTCCCTCATTGGCGGAATTTTTCCGGCCGTCACTCGGTGCCCTTTTCTGGTGTCTTCAGCCATTTTTTTGGCAATCGCTTTTTATCAGCAACTGTATTTATTTTTCCAGCAGGGATGATTTTTTTTTGCAAGCTACAGGGAATATTCTTAGAATATTTCGCTGATGTCAGCATGACATCATGATGATATCAACAGTACAGAAGCCTTTGCATGGCCCCTTTTGACCCTCTTTGTGTCCTAAAGGAGGTGTTTTTTTCATTTGGCCATAACTTAGGCATACAATATCATTTCTTGGCAAACAAGATATTGTTGGAAAGCTGGTTTTGTCTACTTTCCAGATTTGTGAGTTTCATCACCTATTCTTCTTGTTGGTGCATTCTACAACCATTTGAAGTAAGAGGTGCTGCTTTTTGTCCCGAGTTTGTAACTTTTCACCAGTTTCCCCATTTTTTGCGATTCCAGTAGCATTGGGACGATGTTTCAGAGCTCTTCATAACCATCCATGCACTTTTTCTAGATTTTACTCCAGGTACATTTTATTTAGTTTTTTGTGTTTTCACACTCTAGTGAATTACTTGGATATATGACATCATGGAAACTTCTCGTTTGTGTGGGATGACTTGTTTTTGGTTGTTGTTCATGTATTTTGAGTCTTATGTCTTTTTTTGACATTCTGAGCTTTCATTATAAGCACTTATGATTTTGCAAACGCACTAAGATAAAGTGCCTCTGTATTGCACATGTATTATGGGATCTTGCACATCATTTTGGGCCTTATTGTACTCACACTATGATATAACGTGTCATGGGGGTTTGATGTTTGCCTTCATACCTTTCTCATGCGTGTGTGTTTTGGTTTGCACACACTATGCATTTGCTTGTACTTTCATGTCTGCACAGTCAGATGTTCTTGGTTCTTCTTCATGCACTACATTATGGCTTTCAAATTCAATGTACCTGTCATACCTCTCCCTTGTCAGCATTATGGGGGGGTTTCTACTATTGGTGCTAATGCTTCCTTGGTTTCGCGTTGGAGTGAGCTATGTATTCAGTATTTGTTCCTATGTACTAGGTGGATGCATCGACTGGTTACCCATGCATTTCAGTGAGATGGAATACTTACCATATGGACACTCTTGCATTCCTATTTCTGAGGCAACCTTCCTTTTTTCACTTGATCAGTTCTTCAGACTATTGGTACTTGTGCCATTTGTATCTTCAGGTTCTAGAGGTTTTGCTTGTGTTTGCCATTTGATTTAGATTCAAGTAGTGTCATAGAGGGCACTCATTTAGATTCATGTCTTCTTGATCCCGATCATATTTTGTTTCAGAGGAGGTTCTTATTTCAGCATCATAGCAGTCATCTACGACAGAGTTTGCAGCTTCTTCATGCTTCAATGATTCTTCATGCTCGTCTTTGGTTCCTATCTTTTGGAACATTTCTTGTTTGGAGGCTTTGTAGTTTTTCACTTGAGATTTCATCTCTTCTTGGAGAGGAGTTTTTTTCCCACAGGGTTTTCTCCTTTTTCTCCACTTTACAGAGATTTCATTGTACTTGGGTACCTCATCAGGCCTTGTTGTCGGGACCCATTTTTTTAGCTTTCTAGCATCTAGTCCTTAGTTTTTTTTAGCTTCTCCCTAACTTTATCTTAAGGGGGGGTGTTAGAGTAAAAGGTATTAGTTTACTTAATTAATTAAATCATGTTAATTTAATAATTAAGACACCTTTTCTCTATTTCACTTAAGCTATATTTAGGAAGCTAAACTTAGGAACATTAATAATTAATTTATTATTAATTATTAATTGCTTTTAGGGTTTTTTTTTCTTTTTTAGGTTTGATGTCCTTTTATAAGGATTGATCCCTTTGTATTCCTAACCAATCTGATTATTATTATTGCATTCTGTTGCTCTAGGTTTTCAAAGCAATCTTTGTGTTTGTGAATCTTCCATTGTTGTGACAGGTTATTTGCATATAGGCGTTCACTAGATTTTGGAGGTTGTATTTCACAACTTTATCATAACCAACACTTAAGCATATGTTGTTTAACTAGGTTGTTTAGGCCCCTCATATTCCATGATAAAATCTTCATCAAAACAAGCAACCAAGGAACCACACAACCTTGAGTAGTCCAAACAAGCCCTCCATAGAGGGTATCAACATCTTACTTCTTCTTTTTCTTAGATTCCGAGAGCCCATCTAAGGTCCTCTGTTTCCCACTAGCAATCTCCCTTGCCACATCTCTACTCCTAGTATCTCTCTAGGAAGGTCTGCCCACTTTGCCATCACCTCCAACATCAACTTTCTTATTATTTTTAGCTCCTACATGAGTCCAATCCAAATCAGAGTCATCCCCATCAAATATTTTCCTTGACTTTCTTGGGGGAGGGGTTGAAGAGAACCCCAGTAGGTGTAGGTTTTCTTTTAGGTTAAAAAATCCAACCTCAGTATTATGATTAGTAGCCATATTCCTTTCTTCTAGATTAATATTCTCTTTATTGGGGCATAATGTCATCTTGACAGATTCCATTTCCCTTTCTCTGGACTTGGACTGAAGAGGAGTCTATTGGTGCTATCCAACAATATTATGGCTCAAATCAACTATCATATCAACCTCAATGTTTCCCTCTTTCTCAATAGGATCAATCATGTTTTGTTGTGGAGAGTTACCCACTTTTAACTGAGACCCCTTTCTAGGGGTAGATTTTTTCTCCTTCGTTGTGGACAAAGTAGTCAAATCATTAATCTTCTTTTTCTTATCTTCCAAATATCTTTTTTGAATCTCCTCCACATAGGGAACTGACTAGTTTTTGGTGGCTTCCCCAGATTGGACCATATCATTCTTCAAACCAATGTCCACGTTCTTAAACAGGGAAGAAGGAGCCTTTGTCCCATGCTATTTCTTGCCAAGCTATTTTTTACATTCATTACTAAAATGCCCATATTTTTTACAAATTTGATAGAAGGCCTTAGCATTTTTGTATTCTATGGGTTGAACCCAAGACCTAACCCTCGAAAGGAGCATAACCTGAGTCGACAAGACAGAGTTAATAGCCACATTAGTACAGATTCTAGGAAACAGGAGCCTGGATTTGGATTGCCTAATCCTGTCCACAACTAGGAATTTTCCGAAGGATTGAACAATCCCTTTAAACCCTCCTAGATTCGAATACTCTAGAGGAAGCCTTGGAAGATGGATCTAGGTTGGAGCCACCGCCCCTAGACCTTTGTAAAGGTCCAAACCTAGTTTCCATTTGCATAGGGATAAGAAGTTTTAAAAATTACTCCCAAAAGTCCACAAACCTTCCATAAGAATCTTAACCATATCTTCTTGATTTACAAAAATAAACAAGAAAAATCCATTTACCATTGCATTAATAGAAATGCTACCTTTGAATTTCCAATGAGTATTAGCCCATTTTATAACTTGATCTATGTTAAGGCAGAAAGCTAGGAACTTACCCACAAGAGAGAGGTTGAGCTCAGCAATAGAAACATTCAACAACACATCAGGAACCTCAGCTTGTTGATCTTTAACCTTACAACCAACCAGAGGAACCGGTTGCTTAGGACTCTTGCCCATTTTAGGGGAGTTACCACCTAGCAATTTATCCACGAATCTTGTAGGTTCCTCATCCACGAAAAAGGAATCAAGATGGTAGTGGGACGAGGATGGAAGCTGAACAACAGCGACAACCTCGATCAGAGATTCAATAATCTGACTTCTATTAGAAGAATCCACAAAGGTCACATGAAAATTGGACCAAAAAAATTCTTTCTGCAAGTGGTGATTGTGAAACTACCATGTCACTTTTGAGCCGTTGTACAATCTTACAGAAAGGCCACCATGGTTTTGAAACTGCTTGTGTGACACTAAGTGATCACATTGATCATAAAATTGCGGGTTTCAAAACTGCTCCTTGTGCTATGTTTATAGTTTCATTAAAATAAGCAAAACACAAATCTTAAAGTAATTTAAACAAGGGGAAAACTAACAAAAGGCTACATGGGATTGAAAGACATATTAGAGGGAGTTTGAGAGGGTTTATCTTAGATGCCTTAGTTGATTGTTTCTTTTTTATGCTATGAAGGAATTTGAGGGTGTTACTCATCATTAAATCATAAATATCGATACATGCACTTTTGGTACTTACAGAGTAGCCTTTCACAATATGATGTGAGAATTTTGGTTTGTGGGTTGAAGATTTTTGAGTTTTGGTGGGTTTTCTTTTTGTCGTCATCATCTTTCTAAGGCAGGGGTCTCATGGAGGAACTTAAACTTCTATTTTTAAGAAAGAGGAGGTCCCATGAAGATTTTTTTATTTTGTTACTGGATTGTTTGGAATCTTTTCTTAAAAATAGAAGCTCCTACTTTTTAGGTTTTCATTTTTAAGGGTGAAAATGGGGTGAGGCTAGAAATTGTCCCACCAGGTGTCAAATATCTAAGTTTAGATTTCTATCAAAAATACTTTTGGAAGGAAAATGAATTTATTTTACTTGTTTTTATCAACTTCCTTAAATTTGGGAGCTTAAACTTTCAAGCTGCACAGCACTACAAAATTCACGGGACCAACAGCTTCAAAAAAATTCTAAAATATCTCAGCAGCTTCCCCCTCCATAAGACCCCAACCTAAAAACCTAAAAGAACAATTAATTTGTGATCAAGTGCTATATAATGAAATGTATTTACTACAAAATAATGGATGACTGATAGTCAACAAAAATATGAATATCACTATTGCTAATAATCACATTCACATTGTGAATAAAAAGGATATAACATATATCAATATCACTATCGCTAATAATCACATTCATATTGTGAATAAAAAGGAAATGAAGTACAATTTATATATCCTCAATTATTAGCACATTTCAATTCAAATATCTTGATGACATCTAAGATTGTCTAAAGGATTGTGCAAACAATTTTTCCCTTTAAATTTTTTGTATTGGAATGTGGGGTTTTAGAAGACATCAGGTGGAGAGTGGTGGAAGCCTCCAAGAATGGAATTTAATTGTTGAGCATCAGCTTGATGAAGGTGAGCTGTGAGTGCGTAATTATTCAACTCCAAACCCCTTATTCGTTCTTCATACTCTGAAATGCATTTCTTCAACTCTTGAAGTTCCACCCCCCGGCTCTCCTCATTCTGTCTTAAACGCTTATGTTGTATAGCCACAGCGCGTTTAAGTATATTATTATCATAAGACAATCCTTCAACTCTCTCTTTCAGCACTGTGTTTTCCTTGTGCAAGTCTTCAAGTGTGGAACCAACAATAGCCTTTTCAAATGCTTGTAAAACTGATGAAGAACGCAATCTTGCATCATCCATATTACATGCATTCTGCATCTCTCTCAAAAGAAGCTCCACCCACTCACTACCTGAACCTTCTGTATACACTGGACCATCAACACTGGAAACCTGCTCTTCAATTCTTTGGCTCTGCTGTAATGCCTGAATAGGGTGGCCAAGGTCAGAACCAGTTTTTGTAGAAGAATCAGTAGCTGCTATACTTATGTTTCCATGAAGGATTGTGTTACCATCTCCATCTGCACGTGCATTGGGATTGGGAGGTCCAGATCCGGTGGAAAAGCCACAAACTGGAGAATTAACAGTGGAGCAACGAAGTTTCTTGGAGATGGGGTAAGAGCTATCAACATTAGTGTTATCTTCAACAAAGGACCTCTTCCCACGTACTATGGCACTAGACATGATTATGGTCTTGTTCTAAATTCAAATCAATACAATTCTACTTGTTGAAAATGCTATCACCCACCACACTTTTCTGAATCTCCTAGTGTTTCTTGATTGTATTAGTATATTGCGAGCTCTTAAATTAGTTGAAGTACAGTAGAACTTAATTTGGATACTTATACAACTCAGTCCAAACGATCAAGACCATGTGTACCAGGTCGGCCATAGAAAAACTATTGATAATATAATGATTTTCATGCACCCAAAAGAGGAAAACCTAATTATCTGTTCATTTCTCGATCAAGATTGTGGCTATACAAACATACGTCACTTTCCAACATCCAAACTTAAGCGAACACTAATTTTAGGTTGGACATAGGAAGTATTAATTTTTTTTTAATCCAATTTTAGACTTCTTTTCGTGTTAAATTCAGATATGTGTAGTTTTTAACAAAAAATAAATAAATAAAAATAAAAATAAAAATATATTGTCACAAGTGTTCCAGTTTAAGAGTTTTAAATTGAAAGTTTTTGAAAACATTATCTTCCTCTAAGAAATGGGCTATCTTAGTTTGGTTTTAGTTTAAGAGGTTTTTTTTTTTTTTTTTTTATCAGTAAGGGGTCGAAGTTGGAGCTATGAACCTCAAGACCACATTTTTTGGGGAACTCATTGTATACATCTAAAATTGGTCAGAAGATAATTAATTAAATAAGCAATTATTTAAATAATCCCCCTTCCCAATTTAATTGAATTCACTAGCAAATTGATTAAATTCCCTCATTCATCTACTTATATTCATTAAGTTCATTTCAATAGTCTCCTTTGATTAATTAATCTAAATTGATTAATCCCCCAATTAAATTCATTTGTTCTAATCCCCTAGTTAATTAAAACAAATCAATTTATGAATTTGTTGAAAGTTAATTAGTCTTTTCCTATTATTTGAATTTTTAAATTCAAATTCCCCACATGCCTCCTAATTTCTAACCACCTAACCTAACCCCCCCAACCTAACCCATTCCACCTAATCCTGAGTTTAACTAACCCTATCTTATCTTTCACATCCTAACCTCCTTATCCTAACCTCTTATGGGTTGGATATTCTCCCCTTGAGACACATGACACTTTTGCCACATGTCTCTTCCCTTGGACACTTGCCCTCTTGTGAGCAAGATTCCTTGACACTTGTCACTACAGAGATGACAAGTGTCCCTCCCTCCAACCTCTTCTCCAACCTCCTCCAATTTGACCCTTGATATCTTCAGATTCAATCTTGACCATTGATTCCTGCCACCTCACCCTTGGCCTTGGAAATCCTATAAATATCCCCCATTTTGGAGCACAAAGGATCCAATCTCAAGCATTGTTATTATAGGCATATCATTTCTAGCATTCTAGTTTAGCATTGCTATCATTTATTGCATCTTAGAACTAGCTTAATTTGATCATCTTGTAGCATAATTGCCTAATCATATAACATACTCAATCTCTCATCTAGCTTAATTGCATCTATCATTTAGCATAATCATGCATATCATTAGCATAATTAGCTTCTTGGATCAATCTAGCTTAATCATGCATTTATCTATCTTGCACGTCATATCATTTTAAATCCTTCGTCTTGGTGTAGTCAAGTCACTGGGATTGCTCGTCTAGATCTGAGAGAAAATCCACATTTGCATCTCTTAAGAGGCGATAGGTCGCTTTGCCATGGTTTATCTTTCATTTAATTTCAATTTGCTTACCATGCTTGTAATGATCTATTGAGTGTTTGTGTTGCAGTTGCAGGTACCCTACTTCACTCTCATGACACTCATCCTCACAGATGTTTTGGCCATTGCAAGCTCACCCGTTGTCCCGGCATCCACAAATCTCCTATCCACCATGGCGGCCAATGTGGACACCATCTACCTAGTGGTCCCTACTGCCTGCTTGTGCCTTGTTGTGGGAGCGCTTCCTCCTGTGGGATGAAAGGCACGAGTTTTAGGGCTCATGACTTACGTCATGTTGCGGGGTCATCCCTCTGTTTAAGAGTTTTAAATTAAATTGAAAGTATTAGAAGACATTATCTTCGTCTAAGAAACACTTTTTTAAAAAATTTGGTATGGAGCTCATTTTTATTCAATTAGAAATAGATAACTAGTGTAGTTAAAGAGACTTATGTGCTCCATATTTGTAATGGTAAAATCATCTATTTATGTACTTTTATTTTTTTATATGTTTTGAGTTTCTTTTAATTAAAAAATAATTTTTTATATAATATTTTTTTTATAAGTGATATTTTAATCTTAATTTTAATTAACACCTTTATTTTAGTTTATCTTCATTATTACTCATTCCCATCTTTAGTTTCAATATTTGGATCTCTTACTTACCATTCTAATTCATATTTGAACATACAAAATCAATGTAGATTACTTTTGTGCTTATGGATCTAAACTTCAAATTTTTTAAATACAAATTTCAACTTGAACCTTGTTACCTTTTCTCCACTACCAATTGTGAGCTAACTAGCTCATCTTTATGTAAATTTGTGTGCAATATTGTTGTAAAGGGATGACGAAATATTACATCATCTTATAGTTTAGTATATAGATTAGACTAAATAATAAATTAATAATATTAATTTATAATAATGTTGTCCAAGGGGTTGAACTTACTTGGTTCAAACATTGAGTTCTCATTGTGGAGACCTAAGTTCAAATCTCAAAGGGACATCTAATATGAAATTCTAAGTTGTGACTCTTGGTCTTCCAAAGATGGTTTCTAGTGTGGTTGCTTGAAAGGAGCTAGTGGGTAAATGCACAAAGTTGGGTCCCAATCCCGAGGAAGTTCGCGGGTTGGGAAAAGAGCCCGCTAGAAACGGGTGCCTGATTTTCACCCATTTTGGTTCGGGTGCCCGAAGCTAAACGGGCGCCTGTTTCTTGAATGTATTTATTTATTTTTTAAACCATTTTCCGTCATTTTCACTGTTTAAAAAATGGGTAAACGTTTCAGAGGAGTACAGGTACCCATTTTTTTCATCCCAGCTGACCCCCCAGACCATTTTTTACCTCCTTCGAGGTATGTAGTTTTGTTTTTATATTCTTTTATATTTATTTTTATTATTTTTCATTAAAAAATGTTAATTTATTGTTATTATTTTTCATAAAAAAAATGTTAATTTATTGTTATTTTTTAATTTTAGTGTTTCAAAGTTTGAAAAACATTTTTTATTTTATTTAATTTTATGTTTAAATTAGTTTTTAGTTTTTAAATATTGCAAAAAACATGAAAAGTAAAAACTTAAAACCGTAGGAAAAAAACAAAAAACATAAACATAAACGAACAATAAACATTAGACACAAAAAATAGGCAATAAACTCTAGACAGAAAAATGAACAATAAACCCTAGATAGAAAAAAAACGAACAATAAACCCTAGAAAATAAATGAACAACAAACCCTAAAAAATTAACAAACAATAAACCCTAGATGAAAATCAACAATAAACCCCCCTTCTCTCTCTCACACACACGTACACGTTACACTCTCTATCATTACACTCTCTCCCTCTAAATCTCTCATTACCCCCTCTCTCTCTCTCTCACACACACACATTACCCCCTCTCTCTCTCACACACACACATTATCCCCCCCCACTCTCTCTCACCCACACATTACCCTCTCTCTATCATTACCTACTCTCTATCTCTCATTATATATTCTCTCTCAAACTCATTGTATCTTAAATTACCTATTGCCCTCTCTCTCTCTCTCTCTCTCTCTCTCTCTCTCTCTCTCTCTCTCTCTCTCTCTCTCTATTTTAATCATGCGTAAAAGTTTGAATTTTTAAATTTATATTTCTAAATGTTGTATTTAATTATAGGATTATTTTGTAAAAGTTAGATGTTTAATTTATGTTTAAATTGAACTTTAAAATGATAATGAATATGAATGTGCTTTTTTGTGTGTGTGAAAAATAGGGTTCTTAAATTTGATAATACTCTAACTATCACTATTAATCCTCACTACTTCCTAACTTAGCCCAATCTCTAAAGATATAATATATATTTACAAATGTGATAACATGTCATATACTTTGACTTAATAGTGGAAAGAGAAACCACAACCTGTCACCTACTCATCCAACTAATTGCACCACCACATAGACTAAATACATAGTCAATGTTAGACATCCTAATGTCAACATCCCATATCCAATTTGAGTTTACAAGTCCCTATATTTTTAATAACATGTGGAACAATCCTACTATTAAACTTTCTTCTTTCCAAACTTTCTTCTTTGAAAACATGGTTGTTGAAAGCATTTTTTCTAAAGATCCTTGATAACAAATATAGAAATCCAAAGTACCATAAAGATATCTAAAACATCTCTTGAATGCAACCTTGTGATTCTTTTTAAGATTAGCCATAAACCAACTCAAAACCCCCATTGTTTGGTAGTTTATTGTCTAGTGTAGGCCATAGCATACATGAGGCTCCCAATAACACTATCACAAAGCACATGACTCATGCCCTCCAAATCTTTAAGTGCAGACAAATGTTGTTTCTAGTTAGTTTATATTTTTTCCATATTTATAGGTGTAGACATATCTCTAAGTATATCTCAAATAAAACTAGAAATAATTTTTTTCATATATACAATTATCACAAAAGTTAAAATAAAAAATAATTAGTTGATCCCTCAACAAGATTTTTTATTTTTCAAATATCTAAGTTCTTTTTCACTAATATGGCCCATGTGTTCATGCTACACTATAGAATATTTATTTAAAACCTTATGGAACTCTTCGATGTAAGGGTGAGTCATTGAGATGCTAGATATTAAATTCCAACCTAGAGGTAGTATGTCCGTAAATTCCAATGGCTACCAAAGTGATAGATTTCCACTAAATGTTAGCTCTTATTGAAGTAACATTAAGTATTGTTAAAGTGTCATAAAAAGTTGTCAAAGTTTCAACTTGTCATCAAAGTGACATTATTGGTGAAGTATCCCAATTGTTTCTAAAATGACATTATTATACTAAATTTCAACTACTCCTAAAGTCCACCTTCTACCAATGTCGCAATGTGCATCTAAAGATGTTTTTGAACTTAAAAAATATTACACTAAATGTAAAATTATGCCTCAATGAGAAATAGAATGTCATGTGGAAAGAATCTCTATATTTAATAATCCATGTATCCTCACATAGATGCATTCCAAATATATAACAATTATATCACTATTGTCATCCTAATAATTTATTGAATCTAAATCATCATTTAATTCATTCTTGTAATATTTTTCTTTCATTCATTTTTATGTGGATTTTCTTGACATAATTATAAAGCTTAACATAGGATTTATTGAGAGACTTAGATCTCACTTTAGATTTGGAGCTTTGTCCTTTTTCTTATTTTTTCTCTTTTCTTTATCCTTTTATCTTCCTCTAATAACCAAAGCATCCTTTAAAAAATTAGGTTTTTTTTTTTTTAACTCCTCCAAGAGTTGAGAACCTACTATTTATTCAAGCTTCAACTTAGTGTAGTACTACTAGTTGCAATCACTAAATCATCCCATGATTCTAGCAAAGAACACAACAAAGCAGTACATGTATTGACAAGTTCATAGATATAACTTATGACTTTAATGGATTTAGTTAAAACCGAAAGAGAGTAGTTGAATCGATTCCTATCAAGTTGAAACTATAAAGTGGTAGCCTAATTGAAGACAATGGTTAAATATTGCAAGGGTACTAAATTATAATTCCATGGAAGTTACCTTGTTTGAAAAGATGAACTATACAACGCTACCATTAAACTATGATTAGAAGCCTCTCATGACAAGATGGTCAACTATTATGGGTCCCAAAGTAAACCTATCATAGGTATTGTAATCATCCATCTCTCTATAACAAATATACAAATGCACCATGATGGCCCAAAATGCCAACTAAAAACAAATCTTAATCGAGAATGAGCCTTCAATAGAGTCTAGAGGAGATGATTATTTATTATCTAAATCAGTAGAGTCATTTTATTCATTATCTATTGTCTCTCTCTCTCTCTCTCATGATTATTTTTATGATTTTGATGGAACTTATAATAATGCATCTTTAGATGTTAAAAAGTATTGTTTGAGTTGCATGAGCATTATGATGTTTTATTTTGTAGGATATTTATTATACTTTGAAAGTGGATAATATTTCTTAAATGATTCTTATTATTAAAATAGACCCACCTATTAATAATATAGATCTATGTGAGTTTCCTTTTTTTATATTTAAGTTGGTAAATTGTATTTAATTATGTTTTTTTGGAAGGTGAAATGTAAATTAAATAGTAATTATAAATTTTCATGTTTGTATATATATGCAGATTATTTTCACATAATGGATGAGTTTGAGACATATGAGCTATTAGTTCTAGCGCCACCTCCACCTCCACCCCCTCCACCTCCACCTCCACATCCACCTCCACCCGATTAGTTGAGGGAGACCATTAGGAGGAATATTGATTCTTTGATCAGAGATATCCACACCATTAGACATGAACCTCATCCTCCTCCATAGTTGTTACACCTTGCAGATAGTATGCAAGGGATTGTACAGTCTGTACAGGCTTTAGATAGTGTGTTGGATAGCTATCGTAGTTGGAGGGAGGGATTGCATTCTTTTTGTGCTGATGGCCTATCATACAAACAAGTCAATGAATTAAAAATAACAAAAATGGATTTGAAACAATATTTTGTGAACCCTAAGATGGGTGAAGAGATAGATCTAATGAAGCCACATAGTCAATTCAATGGTGTAGGCACCTAGGCATAGCTAAACACTTTTGGGAGCGGTGGTGGATGGTCTTTGACTATCCGCCACACTCCAATCATGAGGTTCCCATGTATTTTTTGAAAAAATTGTGGGCCAAATTTGAATTGGGTAAAAAACCCAATTACTTTGATATTAGATCATTTCAAGGGGTCAAGAGAGGCATGCCCCAGGATAGGTCGGGGGCCAAATTGAGCGATAGAGTTAGAAACCGTGTGCGTGATGATCCCTTAGTCCATCTTCCTACACTGGTTGTTCCAACACCTGCCCACCATTGAGCAGTGGATTTTGCTTTTGGTTCATTGAGTGACCTGTCGGGCAATCTGGTACAACAGTTGCACGAGGTGAGGGTTGCCCCTAGCTTAGCACATATTTGCATGAGCTGTGGGAATGTATGTAGGGTACACAGAGTGAGGCTTCCCCTAAAGGAGATGGTGATTTTGATGATGCTAATTCTGCCCATGGTGGTTATGATGATGCCGATGAGGCTGCACATGCTGATGTCATCTCTTCATATGTTGATCTCCTGTGGGCAGACGATAATCAGCTTACAAAGGTACACATTTATTTATATAATTTACAGTGCAATATTAAATTCCTTATATATACACATATGAACCATAACATGAGTCAATTTTTCTGAACAAAGGATGGATCATACCACGTCATTGAGGGACCGACATCATGCTACCTCGATACCTAGAGATGTTAGTGCCCCATTTACGGTATGCACTTTCATCTAGATACATTGTATTGATATGTACATTTAAAATAAAGAATTATGTTTTTAATGTAAAGGTGTGTATGATATGTTTTTTCAATTTTTGTAGGGTGCTTCGTGTAGCACTGAGGTGGGTAGTTCTTCATGTGACCCATCGATCGCTGAGGCTCAGCCTCATATACCACTAGTATGTTTTTCATCCATTAATTTGAAGTGCTTATACGCTTACTAATTTATGTACAACTCTAATTCATGTTCGTTATTTTTTGCAATTGTAGGCTTGGGTAAGTGCACAAAGATGGTGGTCAAAAAGGGGGGTATAAGTGGACACTTTTTTTCTGAAATTAGGTGAACCTGAACTTGGAGGCAAAATTTGAAAGTCATCCACTCAAGATATGAAGATAATCAAAGAACAAATATTGTAGTACTCTGAATTTAGTTTCCAAACTAATAAAAATTTTCAAAATTGGATAAGATTAAGGGGGTCAAATCCTTCGCGCATGAAAAAATGACCCTGATTTTTTCTGAAAAACATAACATAGTGTCTAACGTGCGCATCAAAAAGTCATTGTTAGATTTAGTATTCTGACAAATCCTTTGGCAGAAAGATAGTTAAGAGTGAGCACTAGAAGATGTGTATTTTTTTGTTGAGTATTTTTTTTAATGATTTTTCCAATCGAGCACATCCTGAAAATTAGGTACCTGTTCGTGTGCAAAGCATAAGTTGCACTAAACAAATCGAAAATACAATTTTTTATTTTTTAAATTGTAAAGAATCAAGTGCACTACAATAATATATAAAGTTTTTTAAATTTGGATAAGTATATCAAAAGTTATTCAAAAAATGGTGCACCTATGTCTGTGAGAACTATGGAGACACTAGTAAAAGAAATTCAATAATAATATGTTATTGTTGTTCAAATTGAAAACAAATTATATGGTTAGAAAGCTCAAAAGATGGGTGAAAATATGGTGGTAATTTTAGAAATACCCACTTTATGAAGTGTAAACCTGGTGATGACAAAGTCGATAAACCAAGTTGATAAAATAAAACACGTCAAAAATAAGAGAAATGGAGGGAAATCAAACTTCCAATCCATAGCTTTGTCATCCAGGCTTATTTCCAAGCCTAAATAGTCAAAAGCATGTACGGGGTGCTTATGGTTTAAAAAGCACATACGAGGTACTTATAGTGTAAGCAATGCGTACGTGCTTGTTTCCCTATAAACAGTGCGTATGTGCTATTGTATAATATGATATTCTATGTATAATATGTGTATATACATATAATATATGTAATATATAATATGTGTATAATATGACATTGTATATATAATATGTTTATATACATATAATATATGTATATATATATATATATAATATATTAAACATATATATACACATGTAAGTGTATCGTCTCGCCCTCTCAAATGCATACAAGGTCTCTCTCTCTCTCTCTCTCTCCCCCAACTTCCTCTTTGATTTTTATCATGTATCCTCTCCTAAAAATATTGACTAATGGATTTTTGTGTGTAAATTGAATAGGAGGAATAGGGTTTGAAATTGAACCACGGGTGTATTACCGTGACAAACAA